>NC_092759.1:5341876-5478663 GCF_047496795.1 Chiloscyllium punctatum
TCTGCGCTCTGCTCGCTCTCTGTCTGGCTCTCGCTCTCGCTCTCTGTTTGGCTCTCGGCTCGTGCTCTCGCTCTCGCTCTCTGTCTGGCTCTCGCTCGTGCTCTCGCTCTCTGTCTGGCTCTCGCTCGTGCTCTCGCTCTCTGTCTGGCTCTCGCTCGTGCTCTCGCTCTCTGTCTGGCTCTCGCTCGTGCTCTCGCTCTCTGTCTGGCTCTCGCTCGTGCTCTCGCTCTCTGTCTGGCTCTCGCTCGTGCTCTCGCTCTCTGTCTGGCTCTCGCTCGTGCTCTCGCTCTCTGTCTGGCTCTCGCTCGTGCTCTCGCTCTCTGTCTGGCTCTCGCTCGTGCTCTCGCTCTCTGTCTGGCTCTCGCTCGTGCTCTCGCTCTCTGTCTGGCTCTCGCTCGTGCTCTCGCTCTCTGTCTGGCTCTCGCTCGTGCTCTCGCTCTCTGTCTGGCTCTCGCTCGTGCTCTCGCTCTCTGTCTGGCTCTCGCTCGTGCTCTCGCTCTCTGTCTGGCTCGCGCTCGTGCTCTCGCTCTCTGTCTGGCTCGCGCTCGTGCTCTCGCTCTCTGTCTGGCTCGCGCTCGTGCTCTCGCTCTCTGTCTGGCTCGCGCTCGTGCTCTCGCTCTCTGTCTGGCTCGCGCTCGTGCTCTCGCTCTCTGTCTGGCTCGCGCTCGGTGCTCTCGCTCTCTGTCTGGCTCGCGCTCGTGCTCTCGCTCTCTGTCTGGCTCGCGCTCGTGCTCTCGCTCTCTGTCTGGCTCGCGCTCGTGCTCTCGCTCTCTGTCTGGCTCGCGCTCGTGCTCTCGCTCTCTGTCTGGCTCGCGCTCGTGCTCTCGCTCTCTGTCTGGCTCGCGCTCGTGCTCTCGCTCTCTGTCTGGCTCGCGCTCGTGCTCTCGCTCTCTGTCTGGCTCGCGCTCGTGCTCTCGCTCTCTGTCTGGCTCGCGCTCGTGCTCTCGCTCTCTGTCTGGCTCGCGCTCGTGCTCTCGCTCTCTGTCTGGCTCGCGCTCGTGCTCTCGCTCTCTGTCTGGCTCGCGCTCGTGCTCTCGCTCTCTGTCTGGCTCGCGCTCGTGCTCTCGCTCTCTGTCTGGCTCGCGCTCGTGCTCTCGCTCTCTGTCTCTCTCTCTCTGTCTTTCTCTGTCAGTCCGTTCTCCATCTCTGTTCCCTCCCGGCCTTCTGTTTCTGTCTCCCTGTCTCTGTCTGTTCACCCTCCTTTTTCTGTCTACCTCTGTCTGCTTTTTTGCCTATCTGTGCCACTGAGCTGAGCAGAATCACACCAGGCTCTCAGTCGCTCTGCCAGGCTCATGTCAGCCACTAGGATTGCTGCAATTAACCTCAGTGCCTTCTGGGTAAACATTAACCACGAAGGATTGTTGGAATTGTGGAGGGATGGGATCGGCATTGCCCAAACACATCTTGACAGGGAAATCTGCAACGTTTACTTCTGCTGGGATCCTGTGTGACCTGGTCCTCTGTTCATTTGATTCTAGTACAGTCAACCTCAGTATTTTCTGGTTAATGGGTGCTGGGGACAGAGGGGGGGGGGGTGCAAAGTTGTAAGAATGTGTTGATCAGGACATCTGGAAGGAACTGAGTATACGTGAGGCCATCTCTCTCACCTGTTGCAGATCACCTCCCCTTCAGTTATGGCTGGGGGTTGGGGTCCATGGTCAGTCTGACCCTAGGTGCAGCCTGGGCCACCACCCAGTCTTGGCATGGAGTGCCCACAGAACCTGGCAAGTCTCCATTCTGCCTCCCAGAGCTGTTCACCTGCATGAGTCGACCAATGGTCAGCTCTGATCAGGGTGGGATGTTTACCGCGCGTGACTCAGAAGATTGTGTGTTCAACCAGATGGAGCGTTTTTGCGTTTGCAATTAAGGTGTGAATGTAGTCAGAGTCTTACTGGAAGGGACAAGTGAAGGGGATGTGCAAGCTAGCCCTCGCTGAGCTCTCCTGTGCTAGAAAGGGTTGTTGAGAAGGTGGGAGTGTGTATCAGTTGCCCCTTAAGGGTGGCCTCTGGTCATCAATGGCTGGTGGTCTTTCACCGCACAAGTCCATTAGGGGGTGAGCTTAGAAGTCACTGATACAGGTAGTAATGTTGGCCAGAGTAGGGGAAGTTGGGTCTGTCTGTTTGGATGGTGTCACAGTGTAACATGTGCTAGGTCCTCTGGCATCCTTGTGTGTCATGTTTGTCCAGTTGGGCATCAAGAATGTACCAAGTATCAAGTGAGTCTCCCACCTCCATGCTCTCTCCTACTTGCTCCCATAGTCAGATTGCTGCTTCTTTGAACTTGTGTGGTGACACTAATGTCGAGGGTTGGGGGAGTGTAGGTGGCCACAGGGGTTAGAGTAAGGCAGACATTCAGTGAATCGGACAATTTTGAATGGTCAGTTTGGTCTCACTTCACCTCTACCTCACCAAACGTGGCGACAGGGAGCGGATGCATGCCTCACACCGGCTGCCACCGCCCCCTCCCCCCGGAGAGGGAGGCAGCAAGAATCATCTGGTCATTTTCAGGAAAACAAATGTTGGATGGCTCCCGCTACCATCAGGCCGCTGGAGTCGTAATTGTCAGTGGCAGCAGAGATGGGACGGTAAAGAGTGAATCCTGCTCTCTCTGGGTGTCACATCCCATGGGACGTCCAGGCCCTCTCCCATGCACTCTGTGAGTATCAGCCTGCTCCATCACAGGAAGCTCCAACCCCAACACCCTCCTCAACAGAAACCCACAGTTCCTCCCTGTATTGGACATACTGAGTCTGAGAGGATGGGGCTGCACAGTGGCTCAGTGGTTAGCGTTGTTGCCTCACAGGGCCAAGGACCCAGGTTCGATGGCAGCCTTGAGTGATGTTTGCGCACACTCCCTGTGTCTGTGTGGGTTTCCTCTGGTTTCCACCCCTCGGTCCAAAGGATGTGCAGGATTGGCCATGCTAAATTGCACCATAGTTTCCAGGGATGCGCAGGCTGTAGATGGGTTAGCCATGAGAAAAGCAGGGTTACAGAGACTGGGTGAGCTGCTCTTCAGAGAGTCGGTGTGGACTCAATGGGCCAAATGGCCTGCTTCCGCACTGTCTGGATTCTGAGGCTCCCTGGCTGTACCTGAGAGGGTGATCCACAGAGGTCAGAGCGCAAACTGGGCGATGGTAATCAGCAACCAACTGACCCATCCTCCCTGCCGTGCGAACTCTGCTACAGATTTAGATGCAATCTGCTACATGTTCACTTTAGATGGTGCTGTAAACTCTGGTGTTGAAGGCTGCTCCTACTTTGTGGGGCAAAGCAGTGTCACTGGAATCTGATATTCAGGAGGGGTTTAAAAAGTAACAGCCAGTATCCAGTAACACTGGTAGTTATGTGAGACTGCCGTAAATTAATGACCGTAAATATGCTGGAACCATTGCAGGTTAAAATTAGTAAAGCTTCACTTCCTAACAGTTGGGTTTTCAACTCGTGCTGGTCGAGTCAAACTGATGTGACGCTACCTCCGGGAGCAGATTGCATAAGACAACTTTCTTTCTTTCCTGAGCTGTCATTGCTGACACTGAGCTACTGCTTCCTCATTCACGTGCGCTCAATCTCCGCTGCCGCACCCAGCATTTACTGGACCTTCCGACACTTGTGTCGGATTTGTAGCATTGCAAGTGAAGAACAGGGTTCTGCCTTTCAACAGGAGACACGCAGAGAGCGGTTGCGGTTTGTATCATCCTTGGTGGAGCATAGCAGGCAGTGTTGACTGGAGAGTGGACTCCTCTTGGAGATTAGATTCTGGATTAGTTGGTGCTGGAAGGGCCCAGCAGTTCAGGCAGCATCCAAGTAGCTTCGAAATCGACGTTTCGGGCAAAAGCCCTTCATCAGGAATAAAGCTGCTTCCCTACAGTGTGGAAACAGGCCCTTCGGCCCAAACAGTCAACACCAACCCTCTGAAGAGTATCCCACCTAGATCTATTTCTCTCTGACTAATGTACCTAACACTATGGGGCAATTTAGCATGGCAAGTCCACCTGACCTGCACATCTTTGGACTGTCGGGGGAAACTGGAGCACCCGGAGGAAACCCACGCAGATGCTGGGAGAATGTGCAAACTCCATACAGACAGTCGCCCAAGGTGGGAATTGAACCCAGGTCCCTGGCGCTGTGAGGCAGCAGTGCTAACCACTGTGCCACCGTGCTGCCCCCAGACGTGCGAGTCATTTGGCCAAAGTGCAATCTTTTCACCTGGACAGACAACGTATCCTATTTCAAAGCAGTATCTAATGTAATTTATACCGTTTGATTGTCAGAAAGTGCCTGCAGCCCAACTGTGATTGTATTTGTGTGCACATCATGAATGTTGAGACTGTTGGATTCAAAGCTGCACCCTTCAACACTAGCCCTGCAGGGCTGCAATGAAACCGAGCACCCTGGTGGTTTGCATATTTGTGCCTCAACTTTATCAAGGTCTCCATTCAGGCAGCAGCGTTTGTCCATACCCTGCCCAAATCAGACTGAAGCCTCTGATCTAAATGGTGCGGAATTCAGTAGCTGGGGAAATGAAGGAGCTCTGTCATACGTTTTTATTCAGGCATTGGATCCGAATGCTTTTCTGCTGCAGTAGTGGAGTTCCGCAGCTAGGAGTCACTGCGTGCAGCAATTTGGGAGCTGCCAGCATGATGCGTGTTTTTCATTTCCTCCTCTGCTCAGGCTGACAACTGTTAATCACCCCCAAAAAATGGAAGCTGCTTTCAAAGACAGGTTTTCCCAAGTGTACGCAACAGTAAACTCATGTAGAAAGATGCAGACAAAGCACGCGTGAGCCCTGCGAAGCAGCTCCTCCCTGAGTGAGGGATGTGCACTTCTCTGCCAATGCCCCTCCCCCCCCCCCCCCCCCAACCCCCACCCCCACCCCTGCCAGCCTGCGACGCAATCCTTCGAATGTGTAGTCGGGCGCCTGAATTCTCCCCTCCCTCCTGCATATTCCAGTTGGAGAATAAGGTTTTAACAGCCTGGCCTTGTATAATAAAACCACAAAAAAAATTGGCCATGTCAGAGAGTTGAAACAAATAAACACAGAAATTACTGGAGAATCTCATCACTCTTCTGTCCACCAATCAGCCTTCCATTAGGCTGAACCAACTTGTGCCAATCCAGAAGTGGTTCCTGGTGTGGGTGGCACAGGTGGCTGCAGTTGGAAAGCGTTTAAGCTCCCTGCAACTTCCCCTAACTTGATTTGTGGTGGTTGGGCTGCTTGATGTTTAGGAAGTGTTTTTTTTTTAGAAAGCAGTAGCCTCAGCGGTGAATGAATTCCCAAATCGGGAATGCCAGGCTCTGTCCAGGGTATCAGAAACAAGAACAGGAATTGCCGGAGAAACTCAGCAGATCTGGCAGCATCGCAACTGTTCTGAAGAAGCTTCAGTGGACTCTCCACTTTAGCTGTGCTTACTCTCTCTCCACAGATGCCAGGTTCAGTGCTGGGTCTGCTGCTTTTCGTCATTTGTGTAAATGGTTTGGATGTGAACACAGGAGGTATGGTTAGTAAGTTTGCAGACAACTCCAAAATTGGACAGCGAAGAAGGTTACCTCAGATTACAACAGGATCTTGATCAGATGGGCCGAGGATTGGTTGGTGGAGTCTAATTTAGATCAGCATGAGGTGTTGCATCTTGATAAGGCAAATCATGGCAGGACTTATACAGTTAATGGTAGGATCTGAACAAAGGGACCTTTGTTCAAAGGTTCATAGTTCCTTGAAAGTGGAGTTGCAATTAGACAGGGTGGTGAAGGCAGCATTTGACATACTTTCCTTTGTTGGTCAGTGCATTGAGTTTCAGAGTACGGAGGTTATGTGGTGGCTATAAACAACAGTGGTTAGGCCAATTCTAGAATATTGCATTCAGTTCTGGTCTCCCTGTGATAGGAAAGATGTTAATCTTAAACGGGTTCGGAAAAGATTTACAAGGATGTTGCTGGGATTGGAAGTTCTGAGCTATAGGGAGAGATTGATTACGTTGGGGCTGTTTTCCCTTGAGTGTAGGAGGCTGACCTTGCAGAGATTTGTAAAATCATGAGGGGGATGGATAGGGTGAATAGCCAAAGTCTCTTTCCCAGGGGAGGGGAGACCAAAAGGGCACAGAATCATTGAGATGTGCAGCACGGAAACAGACACATTGGTCCAAATCGTGTATACTGACCATACCTGAAATTATTCTAGTCCCATTTGCCAGCCCATATCCCTCTAAACACTTCATACACCCATCCAGATGCCTTTTAAAAAATGTAATTGTACCAGCCTCGTCCACTTCATCTGGCAACTCATTCCATACACGCACCTCAAACCTCTGAGGGTGACCCTATAGAGGTTAATAAAGTCATGCGGGGCATGGATAGGGTAAATAGATAAGGTCTTTTCCCAGGGGTGGGGTAGTCCAGAACTAGAGGGGCATCGGTTTAGGATAGAGGGTAAAGAGTTAAAAGGAACCTGAAGGACAACGTTTTCACACTGAGGGTGGTGCGTGTATGGAATGAGCTGCCAGAGGAAGTGGTGGAGGCTGGTACAATTACAACATTTAAAAGGCATCTCGATGGGTATATGAATAGGAAGAGTTTAGAGGGATATGGGCCAAGTGCTGGCAAACTGGACTAGATCAGCTCAGGATATTTGGTCAGCATGGACGAGTTGAACTGAAGGCTCTGTCTCTGCTGTGTGACTCTATGACCTGTTCAGTTTCTCCAGCAATTTCCGTTTTTGTTTCAGGTTTCTAGCATTTGCTGTCCTTTGCTTTTTTTTGTATATATTGTTCTGCCAGGGATTCCCCCCCCCCCCACCAACCTCCTGGCCTTTTAGTGTTTTATGAAACCTGTAAAGGCCTCTAGGCTACTTGCTTGGCCACGAGGGCGAGAGTCCCTGTGAGGGGGCAGTGGTTCCTCTCCATTCCCAAATACCTCTGGGTCTTGTGCCGTCTGTCGGCTGTGCCCCTCAAGTCTTCAGAATTTCCGGCCTCGCCAACCTCACTCCTGGCAGTCAAGTGGCATCAACATTGTTGACAATTTAAAACACTACTCTGTACGAGAGTCAAACCTGTCCCCACGGGCACTGGCAAACCTTTTGGGTGAAGCCTCCATTGGACAGTTTTCCTTTCCTTCTGAAAAGCAAAATCCAAGATTGGAGTACGCTTCCTCAATCATGGTGAGCTGTTTCGTGGAAAACTATGCCACTTGTACATCAAGGAACATGTACTCAGGGAAGGAGGGAAGTAGAAGGCTAGCAAATATATCATTTTCAGAAAAACTCTGATGAATGTCTGCACAGTTAAATTAATCAATATCGGTGTACATTTCATGCTATTTGTATATTTTAATGATATGCCAAAGTCTCCTCTGCTGCTGTTGATGCTTAGAATGTGTTGTCTGTTTCATAGCAAATAAACATGCAGTAAGTACTCATTGTTGTTTCTTCATTTACTTTGTTTCTGTGCACATTGGAAGTTCACGCCCTGGATTATGTTCTAACTCATTCGTTGTTGATCTGCAACCTAACACAGTTTATTCACCATTGCCCGTCTTCGGTTCCACTGAAATGGCACATCCACCTCCACTACAACAAGCGATCTAGTTGCAGTAACTGCTGTGGGAGAGAGTTCCAAACGTCTCTCCGGAAAACTTCCGTGGCACCACTCCTGTAAATTCCAGAGAATTAAAATGTCGTTTTGTGTAATTGTAATTTGAGTCCAAGAATCATTCTAGTACATCGATACTGCATTCCCTCAAAGGCCAATAAATTCTTCCGAAGGTCTGCCATCTGGAACTGCACTCGAGATACTGCAGGGTTTCCTGTATATAAAATGCAATAACAATGGTAATCCTCTCCTGATTTATGCACTTTTGCAGTGCAATCCTCTGGATATAAAGACCAATGCTCTTTTTTTCCCCTTAAAAATATACTTTTACGAATTTTGTGATAAAGTATATCACAAAGTATTTCCTTTTGAAAATTACAGAAGACACGACAAAATTCAAGTGTCCATACTCCAAAGGAGATTCGTATCAGTGAATGGCTTCTTTCTCTCGCTCCACCCACTCATGTCAGACATGATGAGTTTCTCCAGAAACAACTTCTTGTTTTTAAGCCACAAAGCCTGTTCCATTCTTGTGTGCCTCAGTGAATTGTCATTGTTTCAATACGTGCGATACACATTGCACGTCGGGCATTCAGTCTGAGGTAAAACAGTGCAATCGCAATAAACTTTACTCCCTGTACCACGTCCCACTCTTGAGGTGCTTCAAGATGCTCTTAACGTTCACAATGCACAACCCTGGTCAAGCTTGAGGGGTTCTACAGACATTAAAGAACTTTAGACAGCGACCTTTCTGCGTTACTCCTCTGCGGTAACTGCCCCAAACAACAGTGGGTCTCTTAGTGGGTAGTCCTAGGCTTGGGACTGTGCCAGTCTGTAGTGCTCAGTCAAGGACATGTCATTGCTCTGTACTTGTTTGTGATGTTTTAATCATATGTCAAACTCCCAAGTACCACGGACTATCACTGTTTTCACCATTATGAAAGTATCCTTTATGTCTAAGCAAGCCAACCGCTTTTCTCACATTAGCTGCCATAGTTTTGGCCAGTTCATTCTTGTACTGTTACGCTTCTACATTAAAAGGATTGGATAAATACTATTTGCATTTTGTCAGTCCCTTGGGCAATTGGAACCGAAGCACCTTTGGCAAAATAGTTTTTGTTTTAAACGGTTGAGTAGACCTTCTGCATTAGCGAAGCTCCCGCGTGATAAATGTTGGCCACAATCATCTCTATAAATAGGATCTCCGAATCTTAAGCGGGGGTCAAGAGATGCAAAGCAGCCCTTCAGAAAGAGGTTGTATTAAGTCTCCTGCAAGTCAGCACTGGCTGAGGGGGCGTAGTCCTATCTCACAGCCAGAAGGTTGAGTCTGAGTCCCACACGAGGAATCTGAGCACAATATTCCAGGCTGACAATCTAAGGGAGTACTGCACTACCGTCTTTATGTCGAGAGGTTGAAACTACAGCTTTGTCTCCCCACTCCCAACTTCACAAGTAAAGGATACAGAGCAGTATATTTTGAAAATGAGCAGGAGCGTTCTCCCCAGTTGCCTGGTCAACTTGTATTCCTCATCCCCAACACTGTAACTTAAACTTAAAATGTTACAGCGCAGTACAGGCCCTTCGGCCCTCAATATTACGCCAGCCTGTGAAAATAATCTGATGCCCATCTAACCCACATCACTCCATGATCTCCATATACATGTCCAATGACCATTTAAAAGCCCTTAACGTCGGCAAGTCTACTCATGTTGCAGGCAGGCCATTCCACACCCCTATTACTCTGAGTAAAGATACTACTCCTAATACCTGTCCTAAATCTATGTCCCCTTGTGTTAGTCTTCACCGTCTGAGGAAAAAGGTTCTCACTGTCCACCTTATCTAATTGCAACATTTAAGAGGCATTTGGATGGGTTTATGAATAGGAAGGGTTTGGAGGGATATGGGCCGGGTGCTGGCAGGTGGGACTAGATTGGGTTGGGATATCTGGTCAGCATGGATGGGTTGGACCATCCATGCTGTACATCTCTATGACTTTGATTATCTTATACGTCTCAATTAAGTCACCTCTCAAACTCCTTCTCTCCAATGAAAACAGCCTCAGCTCCCTCAGCCTTTCCTCATAAGGCCTTCCCTCCATCCAGGCAATCCTAGTAAATTTCCTCTGAACCCTTTCCAAAGCTTCCACATCTTTCCTATAATGCGGTGACCGGAACTGCACACAATACTCCAGGTGCAGCCTTACCAGTGTCACGTAGAGCTGAAGCATGACCTCATGGTTCCGAAACCCAATCCCCCTACCAATAAATGCCAACACACCATATGCCTTCTGAACAACCCTATCAACCTGGCTGGCAACTTTCAGGGATTTATGCACCTGGACACAAATCTCTGTTCATCTACACTATCAAGAATTTAACCATTAGCCAAGTACTCTGCATTCCTGTTACTTATTCTGACGTGAATCACCTCACACTTTTCCCATATTAAACTCCATTTGCCACTTCTCAGCCCAGCTCTATGTCCCTATGTAACCTAAAACATCCTTCGGCACTGTCCACAATTCTGTCTACCATGGTGTCATCTGCAAATTTACTAACCCATTCTTCCACGCTCATATCCGGATCATTTATAAAAAATGACAAACAGTGGTGCCCCAAAACAGATCCTTGCGGCACACTACTGGTAACTGAATTCCAGGATGAATATTTCCCATCAACCACCACCCTCTGTCTTCTTTCAGCTAGCCAACTTCTGATCCAAACCGCTAAGTCACCTTCAATCCTGAAACTCTGTATTTTGTGCAATAGCCTACCGTGTGGAACCTTATTGAAGTCCATATATACCACATCAACCACTTTACCTTCATCCACCTGTTTATTACCTTCTCTAAAGAACTCAAAGGTTAGTGAGGCATGTTGGCTATCCCTAATCAAATTATTCCTTTCCAGATGATTATAAATCCTGTCTCTTATAACCTTTTCTAACACCTTACCTACAACCGAAGTAAGGCTCACTAGCCTATAATTGCCAGGGTTGTCCTGACTCTCCTTAAACAAGGGAACAACATTTGCTGTCCTCCAGTCTTCTGGCATTACTCCTGTTGACAATGATGCCATCAAAAAAGTCAAAGCCAAAGGCTCTGCAATCTCCTCCTTGGCTTCCCAGAGAATCAGAGGATCGACAATAGGCAATAGACACAGGAGTAGGCCATTTGGCCCTTCAAGCCAGCACCACCATTCATTATGATCATGGCTGATCATCCACAATCAGTATCCTGTTCCTGCCTTATCCCCATAACCCTTGATTCCACTATCTTTAAGAGCTCTACCCATCTCTTTCTTGAAAGTATCCAGAGACTTGGCCTCCACTGCCCTCTGGGGCAGAGCATTCCACATTACCACCCCTCTCTGGGTGAAGAGGTTTCTCCTCAACTCTGTTTTAAATGGCCTACCCCTTATTTTTAAACTGTCTTCTGGTTCTGGAGTCACCCATCAGCGGAAACATGCTTCCTGCCTCCAGAGTGTCCAATCCTTTAATAATCTTATACGTCTCAGTCAGATCCCATCTCTTCCTTCTAAACTCAAGGGTATTCAAGCCCAGTCGCTCCAATCTTTCAACATATGATAGTCCCTCCATTCCGGGAATTGACCTCATGAACCTATGCTGCGCTCCCTCAATAGCCAGAATGTCCTTCCTCAAATTTGGAGACCAAAACTACACACAATACTCCAGGTACAGTCTCACCAGGGCCTGTACAGCTGCAGTAGGACCTCTTTGTTCCTATACTCAATTCCTCTTGTTATGAAGGCCAGCATGCTATTAGCTTTCTTCACTGACTGCTGTACCTCCCTGCAAAGCTTGCTTCCATTGACTGATGTACGAGAACACCTAGATCTCATTGTATTTCCCCTTTACCTAACTTGACTCCATTTACATAGTAGGATAAAGCCCATCCAGCCCAGGCATCTTATTTATTTGCAGATCTTCCAAAATTGCTAAAACCTTCTCTTTGTCAACCTCAACCCCATATCTTGTAGCCTCTATCTCCATATTCTCCATAACATTGCCTTTTCCAATGTGAATACTGATGAAAAGTATTCATTAAGTGCTTCCCATGTCCTCAAATTCCACACACAACTTACCACTACTATCTTTGAAGTGAATGAAGTTTTTTTTTTCTGTTGATGAGACATGGGCATCTCTGCCTAGGCCACTGTTTATTCCTCCATCCTCAATTGTCTTTGCAAAGTATGGTGGTGAATTGCCTTCTTGAATTGCTGCAGTCCATGTGGCGTAGGTAGACCCACAGTGCAGTTAGGGAGGAATCTCCAGGATTTTGCCCCAGTGACTAAAGGAACAACAATACATTTCCAAGTTGGAGGGGAACTCGCAGGGGCTGGTGCTCTCATTGTATCTCCTGCCCTTGTCCTTCTAGATGATAAGGATTGAGAGTTTGGGTAAGTTGTTGCAGTGCACCTTACAGATGGTACACACTGCATCAATGGCTGGGGAGTGAAAGGTGGATGTGGTGCCTATCAAGCGGGTTGTGTTGTTCTGGATGGTGATGAACTTCTTGAGTGTTGCTGGTGCTGCGCTTCTCCAGGCAAGTGGGGAGTATTCCATCACACTCCTGACTTGTGCCTTGTAGATGTTGGGCAGGCTTGGGGAGACCGGAGGTGACTTATTCAGTTATATCCACTGATTTGGTTCTGCTGTTAACAACGTCAAATAGCATGTCCTGGCTGATACTATCTAGTCCTTTAAGGATCCTCAAACGTTTTTGTCACTTATCATCCAAAGCCTGAATGTAGTCCAGATTTTGCTGTGTTTAAACATAAACTGCTTCCATTTCTGAAGTGTCATGAATGGTGTTGAATATTGTGCAACCAGAAACGAACATGCCCACCTCTGACTTTATGCTAGAGGGACAGTCACTGATGAAGCTTCTGAAGATTGCTGGGCCTGGGACACTTTCCTAAGGACCTTGGGCTCTTGTGGTGCAGTGGTAGTATCCCTACTTCTGAGTCAGGGGGTCCAGATTCAAGTCCCACCTACTCCAGAGGTGTCTGGTAGCATCGTTGAACAAATTGGGTAGAATGTATCTACCTCCAAGGAACTCCTGTGGTAAGAGTTCTACAGCTTCTAGAATCTGAGGTTTAAAAATCACCAACTGCCAATGATAATCTCACCATCTAATCTATCATTTTGAGTTTTAATTTAAAATTCTCTTGCTCATTGGTTCTGGGTCCATCCTGGAAGGGCATGAAAAAACATGCAGCTAACTTTCACGTGTTTATGTTAAATGTCGGATTTCCCCAAAAATACTTGATTCATGAAACTTGTAAACGTACATTCAAAGCATTTTACAGGAAATGCAATACAATTCAACTTCTCTCCATTCAGTATCTTGGGTGCATTGAAGAGAATTTGCAGTATTCAGTGCAGACTGATGCTCAGACCAGTGGTACTTAGAGTCATAGAGATGTACAGCGTAGAAACAAACCCTTCAGTCCAACTCAGTCATGCCGATCAGATATCCTAAATTAATCTATTTCCATTTACCAGCATTTGATTCATATGCCTCTGAACCCTTCGTTTTCGTGTACCCATCCAGATGCCTTTTAAATGTTGTAATTGTACCTTTTACCACTGGGCCTCCTTTTCAAGGCCAGAGAATTGATCCGACCCCCTCAGTGAGAACTGAGAGAAAGGAGGGGCTCTCTTTTCACGCTCGGTCAAAGTTCACCATGGCCGTTGTTACCTCAGACCCTGAAATATCAGGTCACGACCTCACTGGGGGTCCTAAAGCCAATTTTGGGAAGCCCTGGCTCAAACTGTGGAGGTTGCTGGTGAGTGCCAAGGACTTTGTCAACAGCGTAGTCACTTGGGTAATGTGTAAGGCACTGGATCAAACTGGGAGAGGGGGTCGTCCTGCCGTAAAAGGGGTCCGGGTGCGAGATTTTGGGTTGCAAACTCTTGAGGCTGCAGTGCGCTATGGTCAGCTCCGAATGAGTGCTCAGCTCCGAGACCACTTTAACTACTTTTTTCCCAAACTGTGAGCGGGAACTAAATGACTCAACCTTAGGGCTGGCTCCTGCAGAGCCAACGATAGTACTCCTCGCCTGTTTTTTTGAAAAGTGATCACTCCTCTCACACGGCTTTGTGTTTCCCTCGCTGTGATCTTCGAGATGTATTCCCCCAGCTGCCTGCTCTTACAGTTCTGTCCCACCCTCTCCCCCGTCCTGACAATTCTCATTGATGGATCATGCCTTGAAATCACGCCCTGGGAAAGACTTCAGAGCCCCTGCATTGGATCGCAAAGACATATGATTGGTTTAAGTGTATCCAGAGGCACTATGCAAATCACACCTATTGTTTGGGGCTAGTAGGTTTGAAGGGATGGTATAAGTCTTATCAACATTAACTCATTGGTGTCACTGTGGACAAATATATTAACTCACTGAGTTGGGTAGTAATGAGTTTAAATGGGTAAGTAGAGATGCAAACTTTTACTGCGGGTTGGAGTCATACCCAGCACGTAGGAATGTGGTTGTGGTTGTTGGAGGTCAGTCATCTCCGCTCCAGGACATCTCTGCAGGAGTTCCTCAGGTAGAAATTTTCCTTACCATCCTATTCAGAGATGTTAAACACCCCTAGAATAAGTGGCACTTGAACCCAGGCCTCCTGGCTCAGGGATAGGGATAATACCACTGCTCACAAGTACTTGACTGCCTCAGGATAGTATTTCCCAATCAACCACTCCAGAGATTTTATTGCGCACCTCTGGAGCATGTAGGATTTGAACCCAGGCCGCTTGGCTCAGGGGTAGGGATACTACCACTGTGCCTCAAGAACTGGAGTTCATCAGGATCATGTCCTAGACTCAACTTCATTCAGTTGAATAGAATAGAATCCTACAGTGTGGCCCAACAAGTCCACACTGACCCTACAAAGAGTATTCCACCCAAACCCATTCCCTATTAGTTTACATTTACCTCTGACTAATACAGCTAACCTTGGATACTATGGACTATTTAGCATGGCCAATTCGCCTAACCTGCACAAGTTTGGACTATGGGAGGGAACCAGAGCACCGAAAGGGAAGCCACGCAGAAATGGGGAGGTCTTCGCACGGACAGTTGCCGAGGCTAGAATCGAACCCAGGTCCCTGGTGCTGTGAGGCAGCAGTGCTAACCACTGAGCCACCGTGCCGCCCAGTTGCTTCATCAATGACCTACCATCCATCATGAGGTCAGAAGTAGGAATGTTCTCTGTTAGCTGGGCAACGTTCAGTCCCATTCACAACCCCTCAGACACAGAAGCAGTCCATGTCCCTGGATTTTTGATTTTGATTTTATTGTCAAGTGTGTCAAGTACAAAAGTACAGGAGTACAGTGAAAAGTGTACAATGCCACCACACAAGGTGCCATCTTAGGTACAAGTAGGGAGGTATAGAATCTTCAGAACAAGTTTGAAAGAAAGAACAAAGTTAAAAGTCAACCATTGCAGCAATCATAGTGCAGTGACACGTTGTTAGTTTTAAGTAGAAAATAAAGAAGTAAAGCTGAAAGTTTAAACAATTCTTAAGTTCTTAGCCACAGTGAAACTGCACAGACAAGACCCACCTAAAGACCAGAAGTCCACTCTGAGACCATGCTGGGCCAAGAGACTGCCATACCTCACAGGGGGGGTTGCTCCACCAGGTCTGTGCCTGACTACAATCAAGCATGGGTTAATTAGTGACACGTAATATTTTCACCAGGCAATGACTATCTCAAACAAGAGAGAATCTAACCATTTCCCTATTGATGTTTATTGGCATTACTATCACTGAACCCCACTCCCGCCACCAACTAGCAACATCCTGGCATTTGCAAAGATGCTATATCAGGCCAGCGTTCTGCACCTGCATAAGCAAATCAAAGGCATGGAATTACGTGACGAGTAGTTCACCTCCTGATACCCCACTATTCACAAGGCACAAGCCAGGAATATGATGGAACATTTGACGCTTGCCAGGAAGCCTGAAGCTCCAACAATGCTCAAGAAGCTCAACAGCATCCAGGACAAAACAGTCCCAACTCACTTGCAACCCATCCACATCTTAAACACCCACTCCCTCCACCACCAACATTCAGTGTGCATCACCTACAAGAAGCACTACAATGACTCATCAAGGCTCCTCTGACCTTGGTGCTTTCCAACCCTCAGTGTTTACTACCTCGAAGGACAAGGGCTACAGACATATCGAAACACCACCACTTGCAAGTCCCCCTCTTAGCCACACACTATCCTGACATCCCTTCAACGTCGCTGGGTCAAAGTCCCGCAATTCCCTCCTCCCTAACTGCCCCGTAACTGCAGTGCTTTAAGAAGGTAGCTCACCAGCCCCTTCTCAAGATAAATGGGGACGTGGATGTAGATGTAGGTTTGCTCGCTGAGCTGGATATTTCATTTCCAGACATTCCGTCACCCTACTAAGTAACATTTTCAGTGGGCCTCCGAGCGAAGCACTGCTGGTAATCCCTGCTTTCTGTTGATGTGTTTGGGTTTCTTTGGGTTGGTGATGTCATTAGGGCTGGGCAAAAATGCTGCTCCAACCAGCGATGCCCACATCCCATGAAAGAATTTAAAATAATCTAAAAAAAAGACACAGACCTTAAAAAAGTGAAACAAAACTTCAAGTTCACTTCTAGGTTGATGCAGTTGTGTGAGACTTGTCTTAAATTTTGGTTGGACCATACTTGCAAATATTTTGAACAGGTCGGGTCTCCATTTTATAAGAAGAATTCAGCAGCAATGAAGGAGTTACTAAAGCAGACTCACAAGGATTATAGCTGAAAATGTATTGCTGGAAAAGCGCAGCAGGTCAGGCAGCATCCAAAGAACAGGAGAATCGATGTTTCGGGCATCAGCCCTTCTTCAGGAATGAGGAAAGTGTGTCCAGCAGGCTAAGATAAAAGGTAGGGAGGAGGGACTTGGGGGAGGGGCGTTGGAAATGCGATAGGTGGAAGGAGGTCAAGGTGAGGGTGATAGGCCGGAGTGGGGTGGGGGCAGAGAGGTCAGGAAGAAGTTTGCAGGTTAGGAAGGCGGTGCTGAGTTCGAGGGATTTGACTGAGACAAGGTGGGGGGAGGGGAAATGAGGAAACTGGAGAAATCTGAGTTCATCCCTTGTGGTTGGAGGGTTCCTAGGCGGAAGATGAGGCGCTCTTCCTCCAACCGTCGTGTTGCAATGGTCTGGCGATGGAGGAGTCCAAGGACCTGCATGTCCTTGGTGGAGTTGGAGGGGGAGTTGAAGTGTTGGGCTACGGGGTGGTTGGGTTGGTTGGTCCGGGAGTCCCAGAGGTGTTCTCTGAAACGTTCCACAAGTAGGCGGCCTGTCTCCCCAATATAGAGGAGGCCACATCAGGTGCAGCGGATGCAATAGATGATGTGTGTGGAGGTGCAGTCCTCACTTTCTCCTCGCAAGGATTATAGTTAAACTGAGAACACAAGAAGCTGATCAGGGTCTTTCTTGAGTTATTTGCCTGAAGGCAGATTCGACCTACAGCTCACGTCCAGGTTCAGCAAGAACAGAATCCCTAAAGTGCAGATACAGGCCATTCAGCCCATTGAGTCTACATTGACACTCCAAAGAGCACCCCCACCCACACCTTATCCCCATATTTCCCATGGCAAATCCACCTAACCTGCACATCCCTGGACATTGTGGAATAATTTAGCACGGCTAACCCGCCTAACATGCACATCTTTGAACTGTGGGAGACAACCAGAACATCTACAGACTCAGGGAGAATATGCATACTCCACATGGACCATTATCTGATGCTGGAATTGAACCAAAGTGCCTGGTGCTGTGAGGCAGCAGTGCCAACCACTGAACCACTGTGCTGCCCCATGTGGAAATTGGGACTGTCCTTAGAATTAGAATTGGCTTTATTGTCCATAAGACATAAGAGTGGAAGCAAGGCCATTCGGTCCATCGAGTCCACTCCACCATTTACAGTAATCATGGCTGATGGACATTTCAATTCCACTGACCCGCCCTCTCACCGTAGCCCTTAATTCCTTGCAAGATCACGAATTTATCGATCTCTGCCTTGAAGACACCCAACGTCCCAGCCTCCACTGCACTCCGTGGCAATGAATTCCACAGGCCCACCGTTCTCTGGCTGAAGGAATGTCTCCTCATTTCCGTTCGAAATTGACCCCCTCTAATTTTAAGGCTATGCCCACGGGTCCTAGTCTCCCCGCCCAACAGAAACAACTTCCCAGCGTCCACCCTTTCTAAGCCATGCGATATCTTGTAAGTTTCTAATCGATCTTCCCTTAACCTTCTAAACTCTAATGAATACAATCCCAGGATCCTCAGCCAATCATCATATGTTAGGTCTACCATTCCAGGGATCCATCTGTGTGAATCTCCGCTGACATGCAAAGAGGCCCACAGCCTGTGGTTTACAAGACCAGTGCTCTAATTACTGAGCTATGGGACCTGTTTGACCACATTGCACTCAAATGAGTGCACCAAAATGTTTGCAATATTGCTGCTTTTGGCGCCATCTTAGGTACAGGATACCTAGGTACAGAGACTTAAATATTCGTTACAGAATTGAAAGAATAATAAATGAAGTCCAGCATGGGAATACAAAGTTTTTAAAAATTACTCGAATTACCTCGAAAAGTCCAGCATAAGAATAAAATGTTTTTTTAAAATGTACTCAAATTACACATTTTCACCACGTCCGTGCAAGCACCGAGCCCCAGACCACACTGGGCTAAGTATCCAGGCCATGACAGGTTTCCAAAACTCAAGGCCTCACTTCCAGTCTACAAAGGCCTTATGTTCACTCAACAACTTCCAGGCCTGGGACTCACCTCCTCTCCACCGCCTCCGATCTGGGACTCACGCCCTGCCCACCCCCCCCCCCCCCCCCACCCCCACCAACAGCAGCCTGGTCTCAGAATTGCCACTGGGACATGCCAGCGATGGTCGCCTGTCTGGGAGTCATCTCCTCCATTTCCTCCGGGTCATTTTAAGAAGTTAAACGTTTGGGGAAAAGAAAACCGCAGAAAAGAGAAGGGGACAAAAAAGTAAAAGAACTGGTGGAGCAGAGCATCTCCAGCTGGTGCTCCCTACTCTGCCGCCTCCACCTTGTTTTAGTTCAAAACAAATGAGGGATAAAAATAAGGAGGTCTCACTACAAACATACAATGCTAAAAATCACACAACACCAGGTTATAGTCCAACATGTTCATTATATACAAGGCAGTAGTTAGGCCACAGCTGGAATTCTGTGAACAGTTTTAGTCCCATTATCTAAGGAATGACATCCTGGCTTTGAAGTCCAGATTAGAGTGATGCTGGAAAAGCACAGCAGGTCAGGCAGCATCCGAGGAGCAAGAAAATTGACGTTTCGGGCATAAACCCCTTAATCTGGAATGGAGATTGCTCCATCAGGAATTGCTCCATTCCTGATGAAGGGCTTTTGCCCGAAACGTTGATTTTCCTGCTCCTCGGATGCTGCCTGACCTGCTGTGCTTTTCCAGCATCACTCTAATCTAGACTCTGCTTTCCAGCATCTGCAGTCCTCACTTTTGCCTCTCCTGGCATTGGAGGCAGTCCAGAGAAGGGTCACTAGACTGATCCTGGAAATGGAGGGACTGCCTTATCAGGAGAAATTGAGGCTGTACTCATTGGAGTTTAGATGAATGAGAGGCGACCTTATTAAACATGTAATTTTCTTAGGGAATATGACAGGGTAGATGTGGAGACCTTTGGAAGAGTCTACGACCAGGGAGCATCATCTCTGAATAAGGGACTGCCCAGTTAAGGCCGAGAAGAAGAGGATTTCTAACTCTCAGAAAGCAGTGAATTTGTGGAATTCTTCAATGCCGAGGGCAGTAGAGGCTGGGTCATTAACTATATTTGATGTTAAAAATCACACAGCACCAGGTTATAGTCCAGCAGGTTTTATTGGAAGCACTAGCTTTCAGACCGCTGCCCCTTCATCAGGTACCAACCCCACCCCCATATAAGATCGTAAGACACAGAATTTATAGCAAAAGTTTACAGTATGTTGCAACTGAAATTATATATTGAAAAATAACTGGATTGTTTATTAAGTTGGTGTTAACCTGATTCCACAACCACCTGATGAAGGAGCGGCGCTCCGAAAACTTCCAAATAAACCTGTTGTACTATAACCTGGTATTGTATGATTTTTAACTGTTAGACTATAACCTGGTGTTGTGTGAGTTTTAACTGTTAGACTATAACCTGGTGGTGTGTGATTTTTAACTGTTGGACAATAACCTGGTGTTGTGTGATTTTTAACTATTGGTCTATAACCTGGTGTTGTGTGATTTTTAACTGTTAGACTATAACCTGGTGTTGTGTGATTTTTAACTGTTGGACAATAACCTGGTGTTGTGTGATTTTTAACTATTGGTCTATAACCTGGTGTTGTGAGATTTTTAACTGTTAGACTATAACCTGGTGTTGTGTGATTTTTAACTGTTGGACAATAACCTGGTGTTGTGTGATTTTTAACTGTTGGTCTATAACCTGGTGTTGTGTGATTTTTAACTGTTAAACAATAACCTGGCGTTGTGTGAGTTTTAACTGTTGGACTATAACCTGGTGATGTGTGATATTTAACTGTTGGTCTATAACCTGGTGTTGTGTGATTTTTAACTGTTGGACAATAACCTGGTGTTGTGTGATTTTTAACTGTTAGACAATAACCTGGTGTTGGGTGATTTTTAACTGTTGGTCTATAACCTGGCGTTGTGTGAGTTTTAACTGTTGGACTATAACCTGGTGATGTGTGATTTTTAACTATTGGACAATAACCTGGTGTGTGATTTTTAACTATTGGTCTATAACCTGGTGTTGGGTGATTTTTAACTGTTAGACTATAACCTGGTGTTGTGTGATTTTTAACTGTTGGGCAATAACCTGGTGTTGTGTAATTTTTAACTGTTGACAATAACCTGGTGTTGTGTGATTTTTAACTGTTGGTCTATAACCTGGTGTTGTGTGATTTTTAACTGTTGGACAATAACCTGGTGTTGTGTGATTTTTAACTGTTGGACTATAACCTGCTGTTGTGTGATTTTTAACTATTGGTCTATAACCTGGTGTTGTGAGATTTTTAACTGTTAGACTATAACCTGGTGTTGTGTGATTTTTAACTGTTGGACAATAACCTGGTGTTGTGTGATTTTTAACTGTTGGTCTATAACCTGGTGTTGTGAGATTTTTAACTGTTAGATTATAACCTGGTGTTGTGTGATTTTTAACTGTTGGACAATAACCTGGTGTTGTGTGATTTTTAACTGTTGGTCTATAACCTGGTGTTGTGTGATTTTTAACTGTTAAACAATAACCTGGCGTTGTGTGAGTTTTAACTGTTGGACTATAACCTGGTGATGTGTGATTTTTAACTATTGGACAATAACCTGGTGTGTGATTTTTAACTATTGGTCTATAACCTGGTGTTGGGTGATTTTTAACTGTTAGACAATAACCTGGTGTTGTGAGATTTTTAACTGTTAGACTATAACCTGGTGTTGTGTGATTTTTAACTGTTGGTCTATAACCTGGTGTTGTGTGATTTTTAACTGTTAGACAATAACCTGGTGTTGGGTGATTTTTAACTGTTGACAATAACCTGGTGTTGTGTGATTTTTAACTGTTGGTCTATAACCTGGTGTTGTGTGATTTTTAACTGTTGGACAATAACCTGGTGTTGTGTGATTTTTAACTGTTAGACTATAACCTGGTGTTGTGTGATTTTTAACTGTTGGAAAATAACCTGGTGTTGTGTGATTTTTAACTGTTGGACTATAACCTGGTGTTGTGTGATTTTTAACTATTGGTCGATAACCTGGTGTTGTGTGATTTTTAACTGTTGGACTATAACCTGGTGTTGTGTGATTTTTAACTGTTGGGCAATAACCTGGTGTTGTGTAATTTTTAACTGTTGACAATAACCTGGTGGTGTGTGATTTTTAACTGTTGGGCAATAACCTGTTGTTGTGTGATTTTTAACTGTTGACAATAACCTGGTGTTGTGTGATTTTTAACTGTTGGTCTATAACCTGGTGTTGTGTGATTTTTAACTGTTAGACAATAACCTGGTGTTGGGTGATTTTTAACTGTTGACAATAACCTGGTGTTGTGTGATTTTTAACTGTTGGTCTATAACCTGGTGTTGTGTGATTTTTAACTGTTAGACAATAACCTGGTGTTGGGTGATTTTTAACTGTTGACAATAACCTGGTGTTGTGTGATTTTTAACTGTTGGACTATAACCTGCTGTTGTGTGATTTTTAACTGTTGGACAATAACCTGGTGTTGGGTGATTTTTAACTGTTGGACTATAACCTGGTGTTGGGTGATTTTTAACTGTTGGACAATAACCTGGTGTTGTGTGATTTTTAACTGTTGGTCTATAACCTGTTGTTGTGTGATTTTTAACTGTTGGACTATAACCTGGTGTTGTGTGATATTTAACTGTTGGTCTATAACCTGGTGTTGTGTGATTTTTAACTGTTGGACAATAACCTGGTGTTGTGTGATTTTTAACTGTTGGACAATAACCTGGTGTTGGGTGATTTTTAACTGTTGGTCTATAACCTGGTGTTGTGTGATTTTTAACTGTTGGACAATAACCTGGTGTTGGGTGATTTTTAACTGTTGGTCTATAACCTGGTGTTGTGTGATTTTTAACTGTTGGACAATAACCTGGTGTTGTGTGATTTTTAACTGTTGGTCTATAACCTGGTGTTGTGTGATTTTAACTGTTGGACAATAACCTGGTGTTGTGTGATTTTTAACTGTTGGTCTATAACCTGGTGTTGTGTGATTTTTAACTGTTAGACAATAACCTGGTGTTGTGTGATTTTTAACTGTTGGACAATAACCTGGTGTTGGGTGATTTTTAACTGTTGGTCTATAACCTGGTATTGTGTGATTTTTAACTGTTGACAATAACCTGGTGTTGTGTGATTTTTAACTGTTGGTCTATAACCTGGTGTTGTGTGATTTTTAACTGTTAGACAATAACCTGGTGTTGGGTGATTTTTAACTGTTGACAATAACCTGGTGTTGTGTGATTTTTAACTGTTGGTCTATAACCTGGTGTTGTGTGATTTTTAACTGTTAGACAATAACCTGGTGTTGGGTGATTTTTAACTGTTGACAATAACCTGGTGTTGTGTGATTTTTAACTGTTGGACTATAACCTGCTGTTGTGTGATTTTTAACTGTTGGACAATAACCTGGTGTTGGGTGATTTTTAACTGTTGGACTATAACCTGGTGTTGTGTGATTTTTAACTGTTGGTCTATAACCTGGTGTTGGGTGATTTTTAACTGTTGGACAATAACCTGGTGTTGTGTGATTTTTAACTGTTGGTCTATAACCTGGTGTTGTGTGATTTTTAACTGTTGGACAATAACCTGGTGTTGGGTGATTTTTAACTGTTGGTCTATAACCTGGTGTTGTGTGATTTTTAACTGTTGGACAATAACCTGGTGTTGTGTGATTTTTAACTGTTGGTCTATAACCTGGTGTTGTGTGATTTTTAACTGTTAGACTATAACCTGGTGTTGTGTGATTTTTAACTGTTGGACAATAACCTGGTGTTGGGTGATTTTTAACTGTTGGTCTATAACCTGGTGTTGTGTGATTTTTAACTGTTGGACAATAATCTGGTGTTGTGTGATTTTTAACTGTTGGTCTATAACCTGGTGTTGTGTGATTTTTAACTGTTGGTCTATAACCTGGTGGTGTGTGATACCTGGTGTTGTGTGATTTTTAACTGTTGGACTATAACCTGGTGTGTGATTTTTAACTGTTGGTCTATAACCTGGTGTTGTGTGATTTTTAACTGTTGGTCTATAACCTGGTGTTGGGTGATTTTTAACTATTGGACAATAACCTGGTGTTGTGTGATTTTTAACTGTTGGTCTATAACCTGGTGTTGTGTGATTTTTAACTGTTGGTCTATAACCTGGTGTTGGGTGATTTTTAACTATTGGACAATAACCTGGTGTTGTGTGATTTTTAACTGTTGGACTATAACCTGGTGTGTGATTTTTAACTGTTGGTCTATAACCTGGTGTTGTGTTATTTTTAACTATTGGACAATAACCTGGTGTTGTGTGATTTTTAACTGTTGGTCTATAACCTGGTGTTGTGTGATTTTTAACTGTTGGACTATAACCTGGTGTTGTGTGATTTTTAACTGTTAGACTATAACCTGGTGTTGTGTGATTTTTAACTATTGGACAATAACCTGGTGTTGTGTGATTTTTAACTGTTGGTCTATAACCTGGTGTTGTGTGATTTTTAACTGTTAGACTATAACCTGGTGTTGTGTGATTTTTAACTGTTGGTCTATAACCTGGTGTTGTGTGATTTTTAACTGTTGGACAATAACCTGGTGTTGGGTGATTTTTAACTATTGGACAATAACCTGGTGTTGTGTGATTTTTAACTGTTGGTCTATAACCTGGTGTTGTGTGATTTTTAACTGTTGGACAATAACCTGGTGTTGTGTGATTTTTAACTGTTGGTCTATAACCTGGTGTTGTGTGATTTTTAACTATTGGACAATAACCTGGTGTTGTGTGATTTTTAACTGTTGGTCTATAACCTGGTGTTGTGTGATTTTTAACTGTTAGACTATAACCTGGTGTTGTGTGATTTTTAACTGTTGGTCTATAACCTGGTGTTGTGTGATTTTTAACTGTTGGACAATAACCTGGTGTTGGGTGATTTTTAACTATTGGACAATAACCTGGTGTTGTGTGATTTTTAACTGTTGGTCTATAACCTGGTGTTGTGTGATTTTTAACTGTTAGACTATAACCTGGTGTTGTGTGATTTTTAACTGTTGGACAATAACCTGGTGTTGTGTGATTTTTAACTGTTAAGACTATAACCTGGTGTTGTGTGATTTTTAACTGTTAAGACTATAACCTGGTGTTGTGTGATTTTTAACTGTTGGACAATAACCTGGTGTTGTGTGATTTTTAACTGTTAAGACTATAACCTGGTGTTGTGTGATTTTTAACTGTTAAGACTATAACCTGGTGTTGGGTGATTTTTAACTGTTGGTCTATAACCTGGTGTTGGGTGATTTTTAACTTTTACACCCCAATCCAACACCGGCATCTCCAAATAATAGTCCAACAGATTTATTTGGAAGTACTAGCCTTCGGAGCGCTGCCCCTTCATCAGGTAGCTAGTATACAGAGAGATGTTCAATCAGTGAGGGTTGTGGGGAAGAGGTCTTTAGTTGGCTAGTGGGTGATCAGATCTCATCCAATGGAGGAGTGGTCAATGGGCCAAATGGCCTCAGACTTGGGGCTGGTCTTAGAGGGGAGGCGGAGTTGAGAGTAGGGCGTGAATGACACTGAATGGGCGGGGCCAACGCTCATGGGCGGGATTAGTCACTGCGGTGGGCGGGCAAAGGACGAAGCGGTCGGGACGCGCTGCGAAGGGGGCGGTGTCAGGATGGAAGGGGCGGGGTCAGCGCGGGGGAGGGTGGGGCATACGCTGCGAGGGGGCGAGACTGACGTATAAGAGGGGGCGGGGCCAGAACCGGAGAGGGCGGGGCATAAGCGGAGAGGGGCCGAGACTGACGTGGAGGGGACTGGGTCTGCGCGCTGAGCGGACGCAGGTGACGGGAGGGGCGGAGCAATCTGCCGAAGAGGGCGGAGCCTGAGCGGGGTGGGCGGGGCTGGAGGACGACGGCGGGACCGGACGGACGGACGGAGTGAAGCGGCGGCGGCGGCTGTGTCGGTGTGAGGGGGAAGGTTCGAGTGACCAACGGTCCAAAGCCGGCAGGTTCCAGCATCGCCGGAGGAGGAGGAGGGAGAAGGGAGAGCGCGATCGCGGCCACCGCCACCCAGGAAGCGGAGAGTGTAGGCCTGAGGCCCTCTGAGGGGAAGCCGCAGGGAGAGGAGCCGCCGTCGCCGAGTGTGGGGCCGCTCAATGCCATGTGATGTGGAGCTTCATCCGGGTGAGAGCGGGGGCGGGGGAACAGGCCTGAGGCCCGGGGGGGGACCCTTCACACACACACACACCCCCCGCCCCCTCACCCCTCACCCCAACCCTCATCCCCATCCCCCCACCCCACACCCCCACCCCTACACCCCACCCTCATCCCCATCCCCATTCCCCACCCCCCACCACCCCTCACCCCCCGCCCCTCACCCCGCCACCCCTATCCCCACCCCCGCCACCCCTCACCCCTCACCCCGCCACCCCTCACCCCGCCACCCCTATCCCCACCCCTGCCACCCCTATCCCCTCACCCCGCCACCCCTCACCCCGCCACCCCTATCCCCACCCCCACCACCCCTCACCCCGCCACCCCTCACCCCGCCACCCCTCACCCCGCCACCCCTCACCCCGCCACCCCTATCCCCACCCCCACCACCCCTCACCCCACCACCCCTCACCCCGCCACCCCTCACCCCGCCACCCCTCACCCCGCCACCCCTATCCCCACCCCCACCACCCCTCACCCCACCACCCCTCACCCCACCACCCCTCACCCCGCCACCCCTCACCCCGCCACCCCTCACCCCGCCACCCCTATCCCCACCCCCACCACCCCTCACCCCGCCACCCCTCACCCCGCCACCCCTCACCCCGCCACCCCTCACCCCGCCACCCCTCACCCCGCCACCCCTATCCCCACCCCCGCCACCCCTCACCCCGCCACCCCTCACCCTGCCACCCCTCACCCTGCCACCCCTCACCCTGCCACCCCTCACCCTGCCACCCCTCACCCTGCCACCCCTCACCCTGCCACCCCTCACCCTGCCACCCCTCACCCTGCCACCCCTCACCCTGCCACCCCTCACCCTGCCACCCCTCACCCTGCCACCCCTCACCCTGACACCCCTCACCCCGACACCCCTCACCCCGACACCCCTCACCCCGCCACCCCTCACCCCGCCACCCCTCACCCCGCCACCCCTCACCCCGCCACCCCTCACCCCGCCACCCCTCACCCCGCCACCCCTCACCCCGCCACCCCTCACCCCGCCACCCCTCACCCCGCCACCCCTCACCCCGCCACCCCTCACCCCGCCACCCCTATCCCCACCCCCGCCACCCCTCACCCCGCCACCCCTCACCCCGCCACCCCTCACCCCGCCACCCCTCACCCCGCCACCCCTCACCCCGCCACCCCTCACCCCGCCACCCCTCACCCCGCCACCCCTCACCCCGCCACCCCTCACCCCGCCACCCCTCACCCCGCCACCCCTATCCCCACCCCTGCCACCCCTCACCCTGCCACCCCTCACCCTGCCACCCCTCACCCTGCCACCCCTCACCCTGCCACCCCTCACCCTGCCACCCCTCACCCTGCCACCCCTCACCCTGCCACCCCTCACCCTGCCACCCCTCACCCTGCCACCCCCACTGTCAACCCCGTCCCTGCCCTCACTCTCACCCCCTCACCCCTCACCCTCATCCTCACCACACACCCCGGCCCCCACCCTCACCACACACCCCGGCCCCCACCCTCACCACACACCCCCCACCCTCACCGTCACCCTCACCCCCAGGGAATCCTGACCCTGCCTTTCTCTCCCCCCCCCCCCCCCCCCCCCATCCTCACCCCGGTCCCCACCCTTGCTCTCTCACCTCATGCCCTCACCCCCCCCCCACCCCAATCTCACCCTCTCCCCTACCACACTTTTGCCCTCACCACACTCTCAGAATATTCTATTTCCATCATCCCACCTCTTCCTGAGCACTTCCCTCCCCATCTCCAGTCCTGCGTCTGAGCCCCAGTCGTGCCAATCTCTGAGCCCAGTCCTACCAGTCTCTGAGCTGCAGTCCTGCTAATCCTGCAGCCATGCAATCCCTCCTCCACAAATGCCAGTCTCTCCCTGCCTGCCCCATTCCCCCAGCCAACCACCTCCCTGGACCTGTCAAGTCCTC
This sequence comes from Chiloscyllium punctatum, assembly GCF_047496795.1. Classification (NCBI taxonomy): domain Eukaryota; kingdom Metazoa; phylum Chordata; class Chondrichthyes; order Orectolobiformes; family Hemiscylliidae; genus Chiloscyllium; species Chiloscyllium punctatum. The sequence continues at coordinate 5,369,398 of NC_092759.1, forward strand.
CATCTCCACCCTCAGTCCTGCCAATCTTTCCTTTTCCCCCACCTCAATCCTGCTAATCCCTTACGCCCGTACCCTTACCCCAAGCCCTGCCATAAGTAAGTAATCTAATCTAATCTAATCTAAAAATCACCCTGCCCCCACTCCAAGACATCCCAATTCGTCCTTCCATCATCCCACTCTGGCCAGCAGCTGCCCATCCCCTTCCCCACTCCCTGTTCACCCACTCCATGCCATCCACAGGACTTGCTGATCCACTCTTTGCTCTCCTCCCAAATGCCAGTCCTATGATTTCTGTTCCCCCACCCCAACTCCAATTCCTGCCATTTCCCTCTTACCGGCATTCCCAAACCAGCCTATTCACCCTACCTCCCGGACCTGCCAGTTTCTCCCATCCAGCACCCAGCCTTGACAATTTCCATCATCACATCCTGCTGGTTCTCTTTCTGCACATCCCCCATAGCTTCTATATGTCCTGCCAACTCCTCCTCAGGCCCTCCCAACTTCATGACTTCAGTTTTGATCCCACACTCCATGCAGTTGCCTCCGAATGCATTCTCCCTGGTGTTGGGGTCATGGAATGTGAAGCTAGTCCCTGTCATTCCTCCTCTCTGCTTGTGTGTGATGATCTCTGTGTTTGTGAGGGGTTTACTTTCCCTAGGTGATCTGTTGCCACACAGATCAAGCTCCCCAGTGAGTTGATCCTGGGCTTCCTTTGCACAATCCTTCTCGCTGCACTGGGTGATGTGGAAGGGAAAGAATAGGAGATTATGGCATTTTAGTATGGCTACTGTAGCCAATAACCAGAGAGAGTTGAGGTCAGAACCTGCAACTCATTCAGGAAAAATTCTGCCGAATTTACTCCCACACTCCCAAAGGAAATGAGCTGTACTTTTTTGAACGGGCATGACTCACCCGAGGCAGGGTTCAAGTTTCTTCCTGATTTTTATTTATTGGTTGATGTCGAGAGTAGCTTCCCCAAAGTTATGGAAAGAAACCATTTGGCTGGTGCAAGCTGTCTGCCACAAAGCATTTTGCATCTCTCTAGCGCCTCCCAAAACACACTGTACCCAACTGAATGTCACTTGTGGTGTGGAAAGTGTGTCTGCCAGTTAGCAGGATCTTCGCAAATAGCATTGTGACAATGACCAGATGACATTTCATTGCCAATGCAGGCGGGATGGTTTATGTTAGCTCGGGAGGCCAGAAGGTCTAAAAACGCCTCTGCTTTTCCTCAAAGTAATACCTTGGTTTAACACGCCCTCCCTTGCCCCTCCCCTCAAACAATTTTATTTTCAAAATGTTTCCTTAGTTTTTAAAACTCAGTCTGGAGTTTCTATCCTGGCAATGTTTATGGTCAGGCATTCAGAATCCTTCTGTCTTAAAAGATTGCCCTGAATTCTGTTTGTGTTCTCAATAGTTTTCAGTCAATTACTTACTGTCGCCATCTGGCGAGCTGTGGAAGAGTTTTGAGGTGACGAATTAATTGCCTCACGGTTGGTTAGTTGATCTGCCCTTCCATGTGTTGATTGTTCTGCTTGTCGATCTGTCACAATCCTGAGCTGACTCAGCGGTCATCCTCTGACTCAGGAAGCAGAGAACATAATCCAGGCTGATACACCCTGTGCCAGCCCTGGGGGTGAGGTGCTGCAGTGTCTGAGGTGCTACCTTTTGCCAGCCTGTTCAGTCAGATGGCACAGGCGATACTGCAAAGAAGTGAGTCCTCTGCCGCCGTCATCATCACCACCACCACCACCGTCCGTGTCTTGGCACCAATGCTTATGCCTCAGCCAAACATCACGAAAACACATCACTGGTTTACATTTTTTTGTGGAACTTTACTGTGAATGAACTAGTGGAGTCATTGAGATGTACAGCATGGAAACAGACCCTTCAACCAGCCCATCAATGCTGATCAGATATCCTAAATTAATCTAGTCCCATTTGCCAGCATTTGGCCCATATCCCTTTAAAACCTTCCTATTCATGTACACATCCAGATGCCTTTGAAATGTAATTCTATCAGCCTCCACCACTTCCTGTGGCAGAACCTCATTCCATGCATGCACCACCCTGTGTGTGAAAACGTTGTCCCTCAAGTTTCTTTTAAGTCTTTCCTTTCTTCCCCTAAACCTACACCCTCTAGTTTTGGACTTGCCTACCCTGGGAAAAAGACCAGGGTAGGCATGCCTGTCATTATTTTATAAATATCTGAAAGGTCACCCCTCAACTTCTGATGCTCCAGGGAAAACAGCCCCAGCCTATTCAGCCTCTCCCTATAGCTCAAACCCTCCAGCATCCTTGTAAATCTTAGCTGCGCTTCTGACATTCTGAGGGGGTGGGGGTGTGTGGTGAGCAGCCAGTACTGGAGGGGGGTCTGCACAGAAAGGGAGAGAGGGTGCCCCCGGTGGCAGTGGACAGTTTGATTTCAGCTGTGATGCTGCTGGTGTAGAACAGGCTTGACACCAGTCATCATTCACGCTTGTGTTTTGAAATGAAATGGAACTGATTCCAAATTCCCATGGAGTGGACTGGGGAAAAGGAATTAGCCCACTCCCACTCTCCTAAGCCTCCTTTCTTGAAGTGTCCTCCTTGGCTCCTTTCCCTTTCCTACTGTCTGGGTCTTTTTGTACAACCATTGACTGGTGTGGCACCATGCTTTGTTTTCATTCTTTTTTGCTGTAGCAGAGCTCCAACTGTTATCTTCTCGTTGAGCTGGTTATAGGCCAGGCAATTGTTTCAGGCGAAACTGGCTCTATCGCTGTAATGCAGACGGAAAGCGTTTTCTAAAAAGAAAATAGACCTCCACCAGTACACTTGCTCGTGCAAAAGTCAAGGTGCACTTTTTTTTTGGAGAATTGATAAAATGGCATCGTGTTCCCAAGGAAGTTGTTGCAGGGAGAGGCACTTTCTTTTCCCTGAAGGCCTTATTGTCGTGCAGGGCTGGCCCCTGTGTGCATTGTTTGTGGACCTCCTGTAATTGTGCTGTGCCACAAGACTGTGTGGTGGCTACTCACGGCTCCTTTTCAGCTTCAGAGACCGAGAGAGTGCAAGCTGGGGAGAGCCAGGAGTCTGGAGCTATCATCCTCCTGGAGTGTCTTTTGGGAACTGCCTCGGAGATTAATATCCCAAACTAAGCAGGTGCGTTGCAGTGCTTCTGTCTGGTGCTGGATGGCCCGTGCTGGGTTTGCTTGCCGTCTTTTATCTGCCCCCGATCCTCCTTTCTTGTCTGTGTGGCCGGTGTTCTGCCTTCCCTTGCCAGTACTGACTTGTGGCGTTAATTCCTGACCTCCCCTGATGCAGAATGGTACAACGATTACCATGCCAGGAGGAGACCATTCGACTTATTGTGTGCATGTGGAGCTGTGCAAGAGCCCCACGGGTGATCCTACTCCCTCTTGCCTTTTCCCTGCAGCTCTGCAAAAGGTTCCCTTTCAGCATTATCACCTGTTTTGAAAGTCACGACCGGACGTGCTTCCACCTCACACCTTGTCCATCCTACTACCCCCATCGTGCACAGACTCGCACGGGCAGGCACGGTTTAGCCCCTGGTAAAAGCAGATAGATTTCATTCTTCTGACACTCATTGCGTCTTCTAAAGGTCCTAAAGCACCTTGCAGCTGGTGGAGTGATTTTTTCTTTTGATTTGGAGGTGAAGTATCTTAGAATCTCTACAGTGTGAAAACAGATCATTTGGCCCAACAATTCGACACAGACCCTCGGAAGAGTAACCCACCCAGACCCATTCCCCTACCCTATTGCTATTACCCCTGACTAATGCACCTAACCTACACATCCCAGACCACTGTGAGCACTGTAGCATGGCCAATCCACCCTGACCTGCACACCTTTTGCAGCGTGGCAGGAAACCGGAGCAACCGGAGGAAACCCACTCAGACACTGGGGAGAATGTGCAAACTCCACACAGACAGTCGCCTGGGGCTGGAACTGAACCCACATCCCTGGCGCTGTGAGGCAACAGTGCTAACCACTGAGCCACCATGCCACCAGTAGTCACTGCTGGGAAGAGTGGCAGCCTAACTGTGACACACAACAAGTCCTTTAAGCAGCTCTGTCACCACGACCGGGCCACCGGTTTCTGAGAGGTTGGTTTAGGGGATAAATATTGGTCAGGACACCAGAATGAATTCCCCTCACCCCACCACTCTTGTTTGTAAAACCAATCGTGGGATCTTTAATACCCACTGGCGATTTAAAGTTTCACATGAAATTTGACACCAGACACTCTTACTGGATTACGTGCTTGAGTCTCTAGTGCCAGTCTCTTGGCTTAGGTTGGGACCCTGGGCTAGGGCAAGTGATGTAGCTCAGCAGTATGGACCTCAGCATGTCCCTTGACCTCACTGGAGTGACTGGATGTGTAAATTTGACTTGTCTGGTTTAAATAAAAAGGTTGTCGTCACCTGGAACAAAATTGCAAATGCAACCTGTTTGTCGGAAAACGTGTTCCAGATCCTGGAGCTCTGAGGTGCCAGTTCGCTGCTGCCTCTCTATCGATACGAAGGGTTCAGAGCAGAGTTGTGTAAAGTTGCGTGTCAGATTGACCTGCTCCTGAGTCCTGAGCATGTAACTCAGGCCGACGCTCCCGCTGGCGTTGCTGATTGCACTGTCACTGAGACAATAAGCTGGGATGTTGCCTGTCCCACTGGGAGGATGTAAGCAAGCCCACAGTCACTATTTTGAAGCAGGGCAGCTTATGGAGGAAAGCAGACTGTCTGGTCTTTAGCATGTTGCCCTTCGTGGGAGCTTGTGTGCATTTCCTGCATCACATCGGCAACTTCGCACCAAAATGTAGTGAGTTGATTGACTTTGGGACACCTGTGGTTGAGAAAAGTGCTAGAAAAATGAAGATTGTATTGTCTGTTTGTCTCATTCTCTCCGTCTTCCTGTTTCCACCCCCCCCCCCCCTTTTTCCCCATTCTTCTTTATTTCTTCGCCTTTACTTGTCTGTTCTCCTTACACCCCCAACTTGTTTAAAATGCGGAATGTCTGCCTGCAGTCTCCATGTGAGGGTTTAGCTTGTGAAACCCTAAGTGGTTTGTTGGGAGCAGCTGCTAACATTTTCTTACTGGAAGTATCACTCCTTTGTCTGTCTATGGGTTGTAGGTGTTGTAAATGTCCCATTACGAAAGCGATGAGCTGCTGCCTCTGAACTGTTGCAGTCCCGTGTAGCGTCGGGTCAAAGTGCTGTTAGGGACTTCCTGGACTTTGCCTCAGTGACACTGAAGGAACAGCAATAGTGAATGGGAAACACGCAGATGGTGGTGATGTTCTCGAATGCCCTTGTCCTTCTAGATGATGGGATTTGAAGGTGCTGTTAGCAAAGTCTTAATGAATTGGTGCAGTGCATCTTGTATGCACTGCAAGCACTTCCTCTGGATGGTAAATGGAGTTTTAAGCTGATGAACGAGATGCTGATTCAGCGGGCTGCTTCGTCCTGGATGGCGTTGAGGTTGTTTTTGAGTTTTGTTGGAGCTGTACCCATCCATGCAAGTGGCTGTTTCAGTTACACTCCTGACTTGTGCCTTGTCGATGCTGGAGAGGTTTTGCAGGGTCAGGAGATGAAGTACAGCTTCTGACCTGCCTTTGTAGCACAGTATCTATATGGCAAGTCCAGTCCAGTTATAGGTCAATGATAACCCCAGGATGTTGACAGTGAGGGATTTGGTGATGGTAATGCCAATCAACATCAAAAAGAGTTGGCTAGATTCTTTGTTGGAAAGGGCACTTATCATAGAATCCTTACAGTGTAGAAGCAGGCCATTCTGCCCATCAAGCCCACACTGACCCTTGGAAAGGCATCCCACCCAGACTCACTCCCCCTCCCTTATCCTTTTAATCCTGCATTGCCTATGGCTAACCCACCTAGCCTGCACATCCCTAAACAGTACGAGGCAATTTCTCATGGCCAATTCACCCTAACCTGCCCATCTTTGAACTGTGAGAGGAAACCGGAGCACTCAGGGGAAACCCACGCAGACACTGGGAGAACGTGTACACCCCACACAGACAGTAGCCTGAGGCTGGAATTGAACTCGAATCCCTAGTGCTGTGAGGCCACTGTGCCACCCCAGTATAGTATGAATATTACTTATTCAGGTCTGGGTTGACAATAGATATTGTCCAGGTATTGCTGCATGCAGTTCTGGTCTGCTTCAGCATCTGAGGAGCTGTACATAGCTGTCCAATCATCAACAAACCGTTTCTGACCTTGCGATTCAGGGTAGGTCATGGAGTACCGTGAGTGTACAGGCAATAGCCTGTATCCTTGGCTCCTGTAGCTGTAGTTGCTGCATCTGTAACTGCAATTGCTGCAGGCATTTCTTGCTTTCTGGTGACCTGTCCCCACGTTCAGGCCGTAACTGTATTTAAAGATACCATCAACCCTTGCTGCAGGAGGTGCCTGGGGTCCTGCAGTAAAATGAGAATGAAAACTGGGAAAATGAGCAGAAAGGGAAGTGGGGAGTTTGCAGAAAACGAGAGCTTGCCTTCAATTAGAGCGAGCCCGTGAGACGTTGAATCATTAATCACAAGTTATTGGACGGATTCCAGTGCTGTACTCCCGGCCGCTGTTAACGGCTGTGTTTACGTAATGAGTGACTCTGCTCCAGACTGCCTCGGTCTTGGGATCTTGCTCACTGGGAAGAGTGGGGAGCTGAAGCAGTCTTCGCTGCTGAGGCTCTGTGTGAATGCTATTAAAAAGGCAGCGCTTGAGGATGAATTAGGGGCAGGAACCCTGTGAAGAAATTTAGGGGAGGGGGGAGGAGAACACCCAAACCAGAGAGTGGGAGCAACATGCACTTGCACATCAATCAAAATCTATTCCTGCCTTGAAGTCTGTGCATCGTTCTCCTCCCCTACCTTGTGTTACCTCCCCCTCCACAGATTTGACCTGTCTCCAGCTTTCTCCCTCACCCCCACCACACTCCTTGAGGTCTGTTTTTTCCTGTTTTTCCATAGTCCTCAAACATCATGGGCGGCATGGTGGCACAGTGGTTAGCACTGCTGCCTCACAGCGCCAGAGACCCGGGTTCATTTCCCGCCTCAGGCGACTGACTGTGTGGAGTTTGCACGTCCTCCCCGTGTCTGCGTGGGTTTCCTCCGGGTGCTCCGGTTTCCTCCCACAGTCCAAAGATGTGCAGGTCAGGTGAATTGGCCATGCTAAATTGTCCGTAGTGTTAGGTAAGGGGTAAATGTAGGGGTATGGGTGGGTTGCGCTTCGGCGGGGCGGTGTGGACTTGTTGGGCCGAAGGGCCTGTTTCCACACTGTAAGTAATCTAATCTAATCTAATCTAATCTAATCAGTGTTTATGGCTCTATAATACGCTTTTTAATTCCAAAAATATACTTTCATCGTTAAAAGGCATCTGGATGGGTATATGAATAGGAAGGGTTTGGAGGGATATGGGCCGGGTGCTGGCAGGTGGGACTAGATTGGGTTGGGATATCTGGTCGGCATGGACGAGTTGGACCGAAGGGTCTGTTTCCATGCTGTACATCTCTATGACTCTAAATTTGGAAAAGTACATTCCAAAATATTTTAAAGTGCAGAACCTACAATAAAATTGAGATTTGCCCGAGGGCATCTCGTACTTTGAGGTCCCTCAATACAGTTGCACCCCACGTGAGATTTCCTCTTTGCGTTCCATGTCAGACATTAACCCTGCCAAGGTGCTTGCAAGACCGAAGACTGTGAGACCATTTCCCCAACTGCACTCTGCGGAAGCTGCTCCACGCTTTAGTGCCTGCCTCCATGCCTACCTTTCCGCCTCACTCGTCCAACTCCCTCAAACCTCTGGAATCCATGTCAGTTCAGTAATAGTCTACGCAGAGGAGGGTGGCGTCTGCCACGTGACTTCTGCCTCTCTCAGATGTTTGGGTGATGTCTGCTCCTGATGGTCAATGTCTTGGCGTAACGAGGGAAATCTGGTTTCAAACAGGTTTGCTGTTCCCGCATCCATTTCAATTCCTTGAGTGTGTGTGTGTGTGTGTGGCATGTGAAGGGATTCCTCTTCCTGTAACACCCTCCCCCAGGCATCCCCAAATGGGGGCAAAAGTCTCTTGTGAGTGCGGCAGCCATAACACGCTGTCAAGGGCAGCACCCTGCACCGAAAGTGATGCTCCTAAGTAAGCTGTTAAAGCCCCCTGCTTTCCCTCTCCCACTGCCATGAAATAAACTGCTCAGGCTCCGACCCACAAAGACTGAATCGTTCCTCAGCTCAGCTACTTATTTGGTAAAGTCAGTGATGGGTGTGGGATCAGGGCTTGATGGCCTGGCAGAGGAGGACTGTGTGGGACATGAGCAGGAGCTGTTAACAACAAAGGAATAGGTTGGTGTTTCATGAGTTTCCGTGGAAGTTCCCTCTACTTAACCCCAGCCCATGCAGTGTGGACCGCTGCGCTCCCTGCCTTGGGCCTGCCGCCGTATCAAGCTTCTCGTCTCTCAAACTTTCAGTCTCCGGCTGTGCTTTCTCCTGGCCCATGAGGTCTAATGTGGTCGAACAGCTCGTTACCTGGTTGAGTCCATCGGCTGTGACAAGCTGCCCTTAGGGGGAGGCACTTGTGGCTGGGCATTGGTTTGGAGCTGTGAAGGGAGAAACGTCGCTGTTTGATGTGTAAGTGCCAGGGAGTAAGTAAGGGTGACAGGAATTCACAGGCTGGCTCCTACTGACTTGCAGCTACACAAATAACAGCTGAGGTCTGACACAACCATGTTCTATTAATAGCCAGTGGGCTGTATATCTCAGCTGTGTGCCAATTCTGATGATGAGGCAAGTAAGCTGAGAGAACCTTTTATGGTCAACTTTATGCAGTGGGCGAAATGGCTGCCTTTTGTTCACAAAATGGCTGGCCTGATGCTGGTTGCCACCTGCAGTATGGCTAAGACAGTGAAGGGAGATTCCCCTGCGCCTGCTGACTGAGCACAGGGGGCTAAGCGGTGGGCAATGTGTCGTCTTTGGGGACGAGTCGGGCATACTAACATTAATTGCCTCTCTCTCTCTCTGTCCACTCTTTCCAGGCAATCCTTCGATCGAGCCCTCAAGAAAGGGTCTGGGACGTGCAGTGGCAGCATTTCAGCTGACATAGAGACTGGAACAGAGGGGGTGAGTGTTTGATCGAGGAGACGCGGGCGTGAAGGGGGTGGCAGTTGACTGTGCCCACCAGAGGATGGGTTAGTTTGGGAAAGGGGGGTGTATTTTTGCTTCCTGTATCCATTCCATGCCTGTTTCCTTGCTGTACACTCTCAGTGTAGGATCTCGGTTGGCACAGTAACAGGTTTATAATAACTCAGGAAGCCTGACTGAAAATTGTTAAACACCAAAATAGAGCCACTACTCATGGCACACGCAGGCTAGTCTCAGCCTGTGGCGGACAGGCTCTACTATTGTTTTATATTTTCTAATAATTCAGTTTAAAGATGTTGACATACCTCCGGAGCAAATGACACTTGAACCTGGACTTCCTGGTTCAGAGTTAGGGACGCTGCTCCTGCAACACAACGTCCCTTTTCATAAACTCTCTTTCCATGACCAGGATGGGCAAAATGCTGACCGTTAGATCTCCAGGGGAACGGCCTGGGTCTGCTTCACAGATTTCTTTCTTCCCCTCCAAACAAGCTGCTCAGATATGTTATGGCAGTCTCTGGAACAGGTGGGACTTGATCCCAGGCCTCCCGGGCTTAGTGTAGGGAGACACCCACAACATCGCTCATTCACTCACCCACCAACCTCTCCCTCCCATCCATTCAGAAGTGCTATCTCTCACAATTGGTTTTTCCATCACCAAATCGTGACTCTTTCTTTTTGCTTTTAACTACTAACCACCGCCAGTAAACCTTCTGGGACTTGACCCTAGGTCTCCTGGAGGCCACTACAACTGCCTTCCACACCAAGAGCCTTGGGTCTGCTTTGCTTTTCTCCGACCCCCGTGTCTAGAAGTGCTCTGACACACACCTGAATGGTTGTTTCCCTCACTGTGCTTTTCCTTTTGTTTTTACCAGGCCTGCTTCACATAATTTCTAATCCACCTGTGCAGCAGTGTCATTGCAAACCTCCAGAGCAGGTGTAACCTGAATCCAGGCCTTCTGGCTCAGGCAGGGATGCTCCCACTGGAAATCAAGTGGGCTCTACTTTGTCTGTCTTTTCTCCAATCCGCAAGTGCGCTCTCCCATAACCACGCAGCTCACCCACCATCAGATCAACGTGACGTATCCAACTAGTAACCACCACCAGTAAGTCACCTGTGCAGCCAACTAGATATGTATGTCCAAGCCATCAACACTGAGAAAGGGGTTGGGTCTGTGTTTATAAAGAATTCAGATCCTGCGTCCTTTGTAGGCAGCTAAGTGGTACCATTACTAGACTATTGATCCAGAGGCCCTGGTAATGTTCTGGCTGAGCCAGGTTCATATCCTGTGGTACCATTACTAGACTGTTAATCCTGAGAGGAGAAAGTGAGGGCTGGAGATCAGAGTCGAAAGTGCGGTGCTGGAAAAGCACAGCAGGTCATGCAGCGTCCGAGGAGCAGGAGAATCGACATTTCGGGCATAAGCTGTTCATCAGGGCTGATAAAGGGTATCTGCCCGAAACATCGATTCTCCTGCTCCTCGGATGCTGCCTGACCTGCCGTGCTTTTCCAGCACCACACTCTCGACTATTAATTCAGAGACCTGGTAATGTTCTGGTTGAGCCAAGTTCAAATCCTGCCACGGTAGATAGTAGAATTTGAATTCTACAAATATCTGGGAGTCTAATGACGACCACGAATCATTGGTCAATTATCAAGAAAAACCCTTCTGTTTCTCGCGTTTTTCTCTCTGTCTATTTCAATCCCCTCTCCATGAATGATAGGAAAGCCATTTTTTAAAAAAACATTCATTCACGGGACATGGACATCACTGGCTGGGTCAGGTCTTGTTGCCCACCCCTAATTGCCCAGAGGGCACTTAAGAGTCAACTACAGTGCTGTGGGTTTGGAGTCACATGTAGACTCAGACCAGGTAAAGATGGCAGTTTCCTTCCCTTAAGGACATTAGTGAATCAGATGGGTCTTTCCAACAATCGACCTTAGTGAGTCAGATGGGTTTTTCTGACAATTGACATCATTAAACTCTTAGTTCCAGATTTTTATTTGATTTGTGTGCCACCATTTGCCATGGCAGGATTTGAACCTGGGTCTCTGGATTAACAATCCAGCGATAATACCACTAGGTCACTTTCCGTCTCTGTTGGCTCTCTGAAGGAACTATCCAGTAAAACCCACTCTTTCTCCTGCTCAATTGCCATATCGCTGCAAATGTTTCCCTTCCAGGTACTTTCACAGATTCCCCCTTTGAAAGTTCCTCTCAAATTGCTCATTTAGGGCAGCGTGTTTCAGATCTCAGCAGGCAGCTTTTGTTTTTAATTTCCCTTCTGGTTCTTTCCAGTTCCCAGCAATCCCTGCGACAAAATATCCCCCTCCCTCAGGTCAGTTGGAGGCTCCACCTGACTCATTGCCAATTCCCCTTCATCGCAAGGTCAGTGACACACACTGGGTTATGGTGACATTAAAATGTGGAAACAAACAAGTGCACATTTGTGCACCTCTTCCCACGGATTTGCACAGACGTGTACTTTATGCCCCTGCCGCCTTCTAAACCACATGCCACCCTTACGTGGTTGGAATACAGTTCCTGGTTAGATATTCCGTACGAACATCTTCAAGAAACACTTCCACTTCCTGATTCTGTCCACATCACCGAAGTCCCACATCCCTGTTCCCAATCTTTTTGGAATCTTTTCTGCAACCTCTTACGTGCCTTCACATCGAGCAAGTCTTAGTGCAGCGCCCAGAGTTGAAGCCAAACCTGCATTTTGCACCAATTTATTAACTCCCTGCTCTTGTACTCAATCTCCCCCATTGATGCTGTCGATGGCACTTCTTTTATTAACTCCTGCCTCGACCTATCTTGCCACATACTTGGCCAAGTCCCTCTGCTCCTGCACCCTCTTTAGATTTGTAGGCCTTATTTTATATTGTTTCCGTCCAGTATTCCTACAAAAATGAGTCACTCGACACATCTCTACATTGGATTTAACTTAACCATTCAATTTCTTGCTTTATTCTGGTGTATTAGTGCTGCATCCCCTCCAATGGCACCCAAGGGTGCTGTTTATTGATTACACCGCACAGTGGCTGTTCCCTTTGCTGGGATATGGCCACTGCACGTGGAGCAGCAGGTTCTTCCCCTCATTGAGAGGTCACAAAATTGGAGCCAGTTGCTGCTTTCCCTGCTGCGGGTTGACGTGCTGCGTTGCTTCCACAGGGCTGCAGCGGTGGGGCCGTAGATTGGTGCGACACAGGGACAAATGGAAAGAACGGAGAAGAAATACCTCAACGCGGAGCGTGAGGATGAGATGGTGAGTCAGAGATCCCCCACGTGCCGCGCTTAGAGCAGAAAGAGAGAGAAGGGAAGGTGGCATAACCTGAGTAAGGGGTTGTCACCCATTCAAAACATCCAAATGGGAATTTCATCTCTGCCGGGATGAATCTGTGGCACTCTTGACCGCTATTGGAATAGGGTCAGTCAGGATATCCCGAGGCTGTAAGAGGTAGATTTTTAATCAGTAAGGAATTGTGAGTAAAAGGCAGGAATGTTGAGTTGAAGATTACCAAATCAGTTACGATCTGGTTGAGAGGCAGAGCAAACCCTGTGGGCTGAATGGCCTGCTTCCGCACTTGCGGTCTTTGTCCTGGGTGAGGGTGGTGCTGATGGGGCACAGTTGGCAGCACTGGTCTGTGGACCAGGCAGAGCAGTTGGTAGGTTGCAGTGAAGGGTCGAGAAGTTGCTGAGGTGAGAGAATGAGGCTGCAGTGGATGGGCAGGGTGTGTGGGCTTGGAGTTGGGTGGGCGATCAATCCCAGATCTCACATGGAGAGATTGAGAGAGAATTAGGGGTTGGGGGAATCCGTGAGGTTGGGCCAGAAGCGATTCAAAAAGAAGAGGATGGCAGGAGGTTGGGCAGGTGTTGATGGGAGGGCATAGTGAAGGTTTGGGGTGTAAGGAGAAGAGTGATGATGAGGACAGGCTCAACCGTTAGCACTGGTACCTCACGGCACCAGGGATCCAGGTTCGATTCCACCCCTCGTGTGATTGGCTGCATGGAGTTTGTACATTCTCCCCGTGTCTGCCTGGGTTTCTGTCTGGTACTCTGGTTTCCTCCTACAGTCCAAAAATGTGCTGGTTAGGTGAGTTAGCTGTGGGAAATGCAGGGTTACAGGGATGGGGTGGGTCTGGCTGGGGTGTGCTTCGGAGGGTCAGTGTGGTCACAATGAGCCGAATGGCCTGGTTCCACACCTTAGGGATTCTGTGAGGGAATGGTTGTGGAAACTGCAGTTTTGTGGGAGGGTGGGTGTGCGTACTTGAGATAATTAGTGCTGAGCTGGGTTGCATGGGGTGATTGTTGGAGGAGGGGTCATCAGGATCACGTAGGGGAGGGCTGGGCTCACAGGGATTGGAAAGGAGTGTGGCTTGCAAAGGTTGGTGGTTGGGATCAGGGTCGTGTAAGGTTTGGTGTGAGTTGCGGAGTCTCAGATTGTGGGGTCTGGTTGGAATCACATCAGGCATTGGGAAAGGCGGGCGTGTTGGAGAAGGTTGAGGAGGATCAGGTTTCAGATGGGAGTGAAGAGTTGGAGCAGCTTGAGTGATTGGGGATGGTAGGTGTCAGGATGCAGAGGTTCCGGTTGGGAGGATGAGGGTTGCCTGAGGGATTGGGAAGGGTCAATGTGCAGTATTGAGCTGAGTCCACGTTCGGCCTGACTGGATTCTGCTGACTCTGTTCTCCTGTTGCCACAGGAAGTGGTGGGTTACCAGCCATGCTGGTGGAAGCTGGGCCTGGTCGGTGTAGGAACAGTGTGCAGTGGCGGGCTGCTGCTCCTCGTTCTCTACTGGATGCCTGAGTGGAGCGTCAAGTGGATGTGCAGGGAAGTCTCGCTCCGAGATGCTACAGTTCTGCTGCTTTGGACCACGGTAAGTGACACCTACAGCCACTTGGGAGAGGTGAGATATTGTAGAAAGCTTTCCTTTCTGATCCATTGCTTCTGACAAGGTAACATTTTAGGTCATAATTCTTCACCTCAGTAAACGTTATTAAAAAATTGGAAGGCCATCACCTCACCACTCTTGGTGGGAGCTTGCTGTCTGCAAATTGGCTGCCATCTGATGCAGACAAAGTCAGAGGGCCACCTGCAGCTGATCGGCAGTACTGCAAGCAGAGTTCACACTACCATCTGCAGCCAGACGTTCTCTGACTGACAGAGTATTTCTTAATTAACATTCCTTTAATTGCAGGATGAGTTCCGCACGTGCTTCAGGGTCAGGGTGCAGTTCATGGAGGCTCCGGGCTACGATCCCCTAGGAGCGCTGTTTCCCAGCCGTGATAAGGAACCTGTGTGCAGTGCAGCTTCCGTCATGATTGAGCACCCAGAGTGTGAAAAGGGCCTGCTGCCTGAGACTCCAGATGTGGAAAGAGTTCAGGTCAGATTGAGGGTTTCTTGTTTGCTCTCTTTTCTGATCGAGATGGGACAGGACAGTGCATTGGGGCATATCCAATGCTGTAACCATAACTTCGTTTGGCGTTATTACTGCGTCTTGTAATCCAGATGTTAAACAGAAGCGTAAGCCAGTCTATTAAAGAACCTTCTCCCCGTCTTCTGCAAGGACAGAAACAAATGCAAGATTAATGTAGGAGGGATTGGAGTTTGGAGACCTGGCAATTATTACACTGAACATTTTGCTCCAGGTTCCTCCTAAACTCCAAACCAGCAAGTTGCCACCATCTGTTACCCCTCCTAGTTAACCCATGTCCATCGTACATACCATTCCTGCGCACTGTTTCATGCTGAGACTCATTGAACTGCCTCATACTCAAACTTATGCCCCTTTCCACTGTGGTACATTGGGCCTATGTAGTGCGGACATTCCTGGGAATAGGAGAATGGATTCTCCCCAGAGTTTAACTATGCTGCCGAGTGTAATCAAATGAGGAAAACGCGTGAGTGCCTTGTGGCACTGAGGTGTATAACTGTCTCGAATTGTTATAAGTGCCAGAGGGGCTAAGTGAGCTGGTCTCAGCTGATTGTCCCTGGATACAGGGACAGGGAGGGCTGAGGGTGGGTTAGTTGAAATTTCCCCTCCTGATTTCAATCTGCAATAGGAGTATGAGTGGCACATTGGGCTGCCACGTGAGGCAGGGGTGCTGCTGGGATTTTGGCAGGGGTGACAGTGAATTACAAAATACCACTTACATTCTGCAGCCCTCACCACCCCTGACCCTGTTATTTGTCACCCCTTTCTTTTTGCAAATTAGATCCGTTATTTCGTCCATCAAAACATCAAGTACATGTGGAGCCCACGTGGGCAGGCGTTCCATAGACTGACCGCGCTGGAGGAAGGAATCCCGTGCTCAGCACTCCACGCATGTCAAAGTGCCACTCTGCCCACAACCAGCAAAGACTATCGGTACGTGCCTGCACGGTGAGGCGGCCATAGCGATGGTTTGGGCCGGGCTTCAGAGGCCAGAGGGCTGCTCCCTCTGCTACAGCTACGTAAATTGGCATTGACCTAGCCCAAGACACCTCACGGCAGCACCAACAAATAAACTGTGATGCTGAGTCCTTTCAGGCAATGTCAGGGCACATGTACAAATGTTTGGTCAGCGAGGTAGGTCTTGAGGGCCACCTTAAGGCAGGCAGGAGAAGTTTAGATTGAGGCTTCCAGAACTGAGGAACTTCACACCAAAGGCACTGGCACTGTGGGTGAGTGATGGAGGTTGGGAATGTCTTTGAGAGGCCAGTAAACTGAAATCTCAGAGTTCTAAAGCTGGATGTGATTTCAGAGGTGAGGGAGGGAGGGCGTGTCCATTTTGGTGTTGCTTAACAGGCAGCTGGCATAGGTCATTCAGCTGAGTGGGGTAGACCCTTGGGATTGAGGATGGCTTACTCCTCCAAGGGCGCACCCAATGGCAGATGATGGAATGATTTTGAACTGAAGGCCACGTAGGCTGAAGTGTTTCCCATCTTTCAGGTGGGCCTTATCTCCATGTCTGTGGATCATTGCAGAAAGTGAGGTGCACGAGAGAATGGTTGGTATTGTGACACCTAATGGTTTGACCCTGTCGTCATTGAGCTGGGTGTTGGTGGTGCTTCTGTTGGTGAAGGTCATGGTTTTGTATTGTGGAAGTGGTGGTAAGGGTTTGGCGATGGAGGACGCCCAGGATCTGCATATCCTTAGTGGAGTGGGAGTTAGCGTTGGGCCACAGGGCAGTGGGGTTGCTTGGTACATGTGTCCCGGAGATGTTCTCTGAAGCATTCCGCAAGTAGGCGTCTCCTCTTCCCAAAGTAGAGGAGACCTCATTGGCAGCAATGGATACAATAAATGATTTGTGTGGAAGAGCAGGTAAATCTCTGACAGATGTGGAAAGCTCTTTTGGGGATTTGAACGACGGTGATAGGAGAGGTGTGCATGCAGATTTTGCAGTGTTTGCGGTGGCAGGGGAGGGTAGGTTGGTGGGGGAGGCGTGGACCTGACAAGAGACTCACTTGAGAGAACGGTCTTTTCGGAATGCAGATATGGGTGGGGAGGGAAGTATATCCCTGGTGGTGGAGGTCTGTTTTGTAGGAGGCGGAAATGGCGGAGGATGATGCGATGTATCCAGATGGGGTGGAAGGTGAAGACTGAGGGGTTCTGTCCTTGTTGCGGTTGGAGGGGTGGGGTTCGAGGGCGGAGATGCGTGTGGCATATGACAGTACATTCGAGGACTTTGGATTGGAAATGAGGTGGAGGTGGGACAATAATTTTCAAGGATGGCCGGGAGCAAGATATCTATCTCTGGTGGGGTACCTCAAGGTGGTGTGCACTGTTCTCACTGATGTGTTGGGTGGGGCTCTTTTCTGTGAGGGCACTGGTTTGTCTCCGGCTTCTCTCATGTTCTGTCTTCACAGGAAGCTCTTCTATGGTGAGAATCAGATTGACGTGAAAGTGCCTTCGATCCCTCGACTCCTGATAAAGGAGGTAAGGCGTTTGCTAACAGAACCTTGCACCCTTTATCCAGTGGTTCTGCTGAGCCCTGTGAACTGGTTAAAATGAAATGAGAGGGTGGGCGGGAGGCCACTTTCCTCACGGCAGCAGCATGCAGGTCTCTGAGATGGCAGGGCAACTTTCATCACCATCTGACCTTTGGGTGGCACGGTCGCTCAGTGGTGAACACTGCTGCCTCACAGCGTCAGGAAGCCGTGTTTGATTCCAGCCTCGGGTGACCGACTGACTGGAGTTTGCACATTCTCCCCATGTTTACGTGGGTTTCCTCCGGATCTTTTGGTTTCCTTACAGTCCAAAGCTGTGCAGGTTAGGGTGGATTGGCCGTGAGAAATTGCCCCATAGTCTGCAGGCATGTGTATGCTAGGTAGGTTAACCATGGGAAATGCAGGGTTACAGGGATAGGGTAGGGAAGTGGTTTTGGATGGGATGCTCCAGGGAGGGTTGGTGTCGACTCGATGGACTGAACGGCCTGCTTCACACTGCAGGGACTCTGATTCCTGCCAGGTTTGGGAAGGGAGCAATGTGATGAGGTTGATAAAAGTCTATATTCCATGGAAGCAGGGCCTGGTACTCTGAGCTCAGGGAAATGACATCCCTGTAATTAATGAATGTGTGAACAATTTTCCTTTCCGTATTTGTATCCAATTTCTCTCAATACCGTCTGTGTGTTTGATGAGGGCAGTGTAGCGGAAGATTCACTTTCAGTTTAAATGAGTTGCGAGAGCTTTACTTTCAATTTAAGAGTAGAAGGAGCTTTATTGAAGCTTAAAGAAGCTTAAATTGAAAGTTCTACTTTTAGTTTAAAAGTAGACAGAGATTTAGTGTGTGTGTCCCTGTGCTGTCCCTGTCTTTACCAGTGTTTGATGGGGACAAGAGTAGCAAGAGCTCTCCTCTGTATCTAACCCGGTGCTGTCCCTGTCCTGGGAGTGTTTGATGGGGGACAGTGTAGAGGGAGCTTTACTCTGTCTCTAACCCTGTGCTGTCCCGGGTGTGCTTGACAGAGGTGACAGTGTAGAGGGAACTTTACTCTGTACCTAACCCCGTACTGCCCCTGCCTGGGGAATGTTTGTTGGGGGACTGTGTTGAGAAAGCTTTACTTTCAGTTTAGAAGGGTAGAGGGAATTGACACTGACTGTAACCCGTCTTGTACTTCTCTCATTTTCTGTAGGTGTTGAACCCATTCTACATTTTCCAAGTCTTCAGTGTGATTCTCTGGACCTTTGATGATTATTACCTGTACGCGTCTACCATTGTCTTCATGTCTGTCGTCTCCATCTGTACCTCCCTATACACTGTGAGAAAGGTAAAGAGCTCCCTGTGAATAGCTGATAAAACCAGCTCAGGCACCATGAGAAACCTGAACAGTCTCCTTTGTTTCATTCCCCCCAGCAATATGTCCTCCTCCATGACATGGTAGCTGCCCACAACGTGGTCCGAGTGAGGGTTTACCGCAGCAACAACAGTGAGTTGCCTCTTCTACAAAACGGTTTCGCGCCACATTGCCTCTTAACGAGCCGCCACCTTCCCTCGTGTCCGCTCTTGCTGTCTAATTCCGGCTCTTGGAAGGACAGGCAGCAGGTGAAGCGCTCGTGATTTCTTCCCCATCTGTTCTTGGTTGTTTATTTCCTCTTTGTGTTTTCATTTCACAGCAACGGAGGAAGTCTTCTCCACCGACCTGGTACCCGGAGATGTCATCGTCATCCCGATCAATGGCATGGTAATGCCGTGTGACGCCGTACTGATCAGCGGGACGTGTGTGGTCAACGAGAGCTTGTTAACGGGTGAGGGGTGAACTGTGTGGGTGTCCTGGGCTGAGGGAGCTTGTTAACGGGTGAGGGGTGAACCGTGCGAGTGTCCTGGGCTGATGGAGCTTGTTAACGGGTGAGGGGTGAGCCGTGCGAGTGCACTGGGCTGAGGGAGCTTGTTAACGGGTGAGGGGTGAACCGTGCGGGTGTCCTGGGCTGAGGGAGCTTGTTAACGGGTGAGGGGTGAACCGTGAGAGTGTCCTGGGCTGAGGGAGCTTGTTAACGGGTGAGGGGTGAACCGTGTGGGTGTCCTGGGCTGAGGGAGCTTGTTAACGGGTGAGGGGTGAACCGTGCGGGTGTCCTGGGCTGAGGGAGCTTGTTAACGGGTGAGGGGTGAACCGTGTGGGTGTCCTGGGCTGAGGGAGCTTGTTAACGGGTGAGGGGTGAACCGTGCGAGTGTCCTGGGCTGAGGGAGCTTGTTAACGGGTGAGGGGTGAACCGTCCGAGTGTCCTGGGCTGAGGGAGCTTGTTAACGGGTGAGGGGTGAACCGTGCGGGTGTCCTGGGCTGAGGGAGCTTGTTAACGGGTGAGGGGTGAACCGTGCGAGTGTCCTGGGCTGAGGGAGCTTGTTAACGGGTGAGGGGTGAACCGTGTGTATGCACTGGGCTGTCCGCCGCGGACCCTCTATTGCCATGTCCTTACAACAGTATACATTGCAATGTTCCCTGTGGAAACCCCCCTTCCTTGGTAGCTAGTTTAGATTTACTGTCACGTGTACTCAAGTACGGGAGTACAGTGAAATGTGTCAAATGTCGCCACATAGGACACCATCTTGGGTAGGGACAAAAGACGTACGTACAAAGTAGGAAAAGAAACTGATACAAAGTTTTAGAAAGTTGGGCACGGGGCAATAAGTAGAAGAATAAAGTAAGAAGATAAGCATGTTTCTGAATATAAGTAGGGGAGGCAATGGCCTAATGGTAGTATCACTGGATTGTTAATCCTGCTACGGCAGATGGTAGAATTTGTATTCGATAAAAAGGAAAACTGGAAGTAAGAGTCTAATGATGACCATGAAACCCTTGTCGATTGTTGGAAAAACCCATCTCGTTCGCTAATGTCCTTCAGGGAATGAAACTGCCATCCTTACCTGGTCTGGCCTACATGTGACTCCAGACCCACAACAATGTGGTTGACTCTTAACTGCCCTCCTGGGCAATTAGGGATTGGCAATAAATGCTGCCTCCCCAACGCTGCCCTCATTCCATGAATTAATTTTTTTTTAAAAAAACTAGAAACATGAAGGAATTAAGTTAAAAGTTCAGCAGTCTTTGAGTCCTCCTCTTAGCCCGGTCTCTCCGGAAGACTGCCTATTCCTGCCCATTGCTGCAGATACCAGGGGACCACCCTCCCCACTCGTTCTTCCTGCGTTGGTCCACGATGCCATCGCTGCTGCTGGAAGCTGCCACCTCCCAGATCTCCTCCCACTGCCTCCGGAGCGTGCCCAGGCATGACCCACTCTCTCTCACACCGGGATGCTGGGCCGAGAGACTGCCACGCTCCACAGAGATACCAGTCTGTCGTCCGATGTCTAATCTGATCAGTAGGAGGCATTGCCTGGCCAAATGGGCACCTTGACTAAACCTGTCAGAACCATAGTGAAAGTCAGAATGGGCTCATCTCTGAGGTTATCGTTTATTACAAAGGGGAGTTGAACACAGAAGTGAGGATGGTGTTCTGTTCTGGAGAAACCCCCTGTGGAGTACTGCGGGCATTTATTTAACTCCATGTTTAAAGAAGGATGTAAATGTGTTAAAAGCAAGGTTGGGGGGGGGGGTGGTGTGAAAGATTGCGGGGGATTGGTTGGGGATAGACGAGAATGTGAAATAATCAGATCAACCTCAAGCTTATTAAATGTTGTAGCACGTTTGAGCGACTGAGTGACCGCCAAATCCATACGTTTGTACGTTCAGAGGAAGGTGAGGTGTTTGTCAAAATAGGGAACAATGGGAATATCTTGCAGAAGGATGAAGGGGTTCACTGGTTTAATGAATGAGGCCTGTTCTCCCTGGAGCAATGAAGGGAGATAAGATATACAAAGCAGAACAGGCAGCATCTGTGGAGAAAGATTCAGCGTTAACATTTCAGGTAACGGCGGCCCCACTTTGGGACAGTTTTGCAGACCTCCAGCTGCTTTTGAGGGGCAATTTAATAGCTGTGTACGAAATTGTGAGAGGTTTTTGATGGATTAAGTGGTGAGTGAGTGCCAAGATTAGAGCGGTGCTGGAAAAGCACAGCAGGTCAGGCAACATCTGAGGAGCAGGAAAATCGACGTTTCGGACAAAAGCCCTTCTTCATTCCTGATGAAGCACTTTTGCCCGAAACGTCGATTCTCCTGCTCCTCGGATGCTGCCTGACCTGCTGTGCTTTTCCAGCACCACTCTGATCTCCAGCATCTGCAGTCCCTCGCTTCCTCCCTGATGAGTGAGTCCAGTGACAAGTGGGAACAGTAGCCAAAGGGCACAGGTTGGAGATAAAAATAACCCACGGGGGAGGTGAGGAACGTGAAGAGGAACATTTAAACGCGGTGTGTTGCAGTCTGGATTACGCCACTCAAGAGGATGGTTGAAGCAGATACAATGGGAGCTTTCAAAAGGTGAGGTTGAATAAATATGTGAAGGAGAGAATAGCTGCAGGGCAAGGAGAAGGGAGTGGGCTAATTGTATATAGTAAGGTCCAGCACCGTTGATGCAATGCTAGATTGCATTGCATCCTGTGTTCCCTCCATGTCAGATGCTCAGCGGCAGCAATGTGGACCATCGATAAGATGCACCAGGGCTGCCTTAACTGCACCTCCAAGACCTCGAACGTTTAAAATGGCAAGGGCAGCATTGGGAGCCCAACCTCTTGGAAATTCCCCTCCAAGTCTCTCACCAGTCTGATTTGGCGATACGTCACTCTCGCTGGGTCAAAATCCTGGAGTCCCTTCCCTAACAGCATTGTGGATGTCCCCTACACCCCTCAGACTGGAGAACTTGCAAGAGGCAGCTCCAGTGCTACCAGCACCACCGCCTTGAGGGCAATTAGGGATGGGTAATAAATGCTGGCCTGGTCGACGAAACCCATATCCATGAATGAATGAAAAGAACGCAGCATAAGCTGTCCAGCCTCCTCCCCTGTTTTATAACTCATTTGACTTGGATCAGTTATCGCTGATCACCACCTTCGAAAGACTCTCTTGTGGACCATGAATTGCCTTTTTAATGGCGTGTCTTGCTTTCTGTCTTCCCCCGCCCCACCACAGGGGAAAGTGTGCCCATCCTGAAGACCAATCTCCCAGTCCCTTCCCAGTGCAATGGGACAGCGCAGGAAGAGGAGGAGGAGGAAGAGGTGTACAGCCCAGAGAACCACAAGCGCCACACACTCTTCTGCGGCACAGCGGTCATCCAGACGCGGTTTTACAGGGGTGAGCCGGTGAAAGCTGTCGTTGTCCGTACAGGTACGTGGGGGAGAATGAAGGTGATGTAGGGTCTGAGCTGCCTGGCTTGGCCTTGACCATATCTCGAGGTTCTTAAGCCTTTTTATTTTCCCCACTCTCCATCTCTCCTCAGGCTTTTATACCTCGAAAGGGCAGCTGGTTTGCTCGATCCTTTACCCGAAGCCCACCGACTTCAAGCTGTACCGCGATGCGTATCGCTTCCTGCTCTGCCTGGTGTGTGTGGCTGGGCTCGGCATGGTCTACAGCATAGTCAGCAGTGCCCTGAACGGGGTGAGTATGGAGTGCGACCTGGGTAGCGGCAGCCTTGCAATCCACTCTCCTTTCTTTGTTGTTATCGTAGATGTCACAGAATGCCTACAGTGTGGAAACAGGCCCTTCGGCCCAACAAGTCCACACCAGTCCTCTGAAGAGTAACCCACCCAGATCCATGCCCACTACCCTATATTTACCCCCCCTGACTAATGCACGCAACCTGCACATCTTTGGACACCTCATCTTCCGTCTTGGGACCCTGCAATCACACAGGATCAATGTGGATTTCACCAGTTTCCTCATTTCTCCACCCCCCCCCCCCCCCACCTTATCCCAGTCTCGAGCCTTAACTCAGCACCACCTCCTTGACCAGTCCTACCTGTCCATCTTGCTTCCTTCCCATCTATCCGCTCCACTCTCCCCTCCAACCTATCACTTCCACCTATCATATTCCCAGCTACCTTCCCCCCCCACCCCCCAGCCCCATCCTGCTCCGATTTATCTCTCAGCCATGTCCCCCCCAACCCCGGATGCTGCCTGACCTGCTGTGCTTTTCCAGCACCACACTCTGAACTCTGATCTCCAGCACCTGTAGTCCTCACTTTCTCCTAGGTGCTGTCCTATCCCAAGGCCAAGTTCCAGAACTCCATGTTTGAACCCCTCGGTCAGATTTCCACCCCTGCTACCGAACTGAAACAGCTCTGTATCATGTCACCACTGCCATTCTATGACGAAGCCAACCTTTCTCCACCTGTCTGCAGCCTGAGGCCTGGTCTCCTACACAATCCTTTCACAACACCTCTCTGCTGTCACCTAGCTGAGTGTAGCTGGTCTAGCCTGCTGTGCTTTTCCCGCACCACACACTCTCGACATTTTTGGACTGTGGGAGGAAACCGGAGCACCCAGAGGAAACCCACACAGACGCAGGGGGGAATGTGCAAGCTCCACACAGACAGTCGGCTGAGGTGGGAATCGAACCCAGGTCCTTGGTGCTGTAAGGCAGCAGTACTAACCTTTGAGCCGTCATGCAGCCTATCGTTGTATGTCTTTGACTTGTCGGCTCAGCCTCCTGTGTTGCAGTGGGTTTGAGGCAAGGTCTCAATGTTGGGGTGAGGGGCATCCAGGCCTGGCTTCTGCTGGGATATTGATTGTGCTGGGATTAGCCTCCATGCCCCTCTTGCCTGTCAGTTTAGTAGAAATTCAAAGTAGACCAGTTACGTTCCAGGCGATAGATTAAGCATTTGTGACATTTACCATTTTAGTGCATTTGGGTGAAATTTCAGAGGTCACCGTGGGGGTGATGGTACTGGCTAGTAAATCCAGAGACTGAAGCTAATGTTCCAGAAACAAGGGTTCAAATCCCACCGTGACAGCTGGTGGAAGTCAAATTCAATTATTAAATTTGGAAAGTAATTAAACAGTAAAGCTTGAAAAGTAGCATCAGTTCATTGGTTCAGCAATGGCTTTAGGATTATAGAATCCGTGGAGTACAGAAGAAGGCCATTCAGCCCATCGTGTCCATCCAACCCTCGGAAGAGCATCCCACCCAGATCCACCCACCCCCTCCACCCAGGCTATCCCTGCAATCCTGTATTTCTTCATGGCCAATCCACCTGACCTGCACATCTGTGGGAGGAAACCGGAGCACTCGGAGGAAGCCCACGCAGACACAGGGAGAATGTGCAAACTCCACACTTAGTCACCCTGAGGCTGGAGTCAAGCCCAGGTCCCTGGCGCTGAGGCAGCAGTGCTAACCACTGAGCCACCTTCAGGGAGGGGAATCTTCCAGACCCAGAGCGATGTGGTTGGCTCTTTACTACCCTCCGAAATGCCCAGCAAGCCATTCAGTTCAAGGGCGGTTAATGATGGGCAGTATATGCGACTTTCAGTGCTGCCGACATCCCATAAAAGCAGAAAGGAAATAAAAAGTGCTTTTGGAGTGGTTACCAAACAGTATGGTGCATATTTCCAGTATCTGAGGGCTACAGGAAGGTCAACAAGCTGCAAATATTATTTAAGGGCTTTGGGTTGATTAAAATGGCTGTTCAGATGTTTCAAGCCAACTTGTTAAATGGGTCTCCCGATGGCCCACCTGAACCAGTTTTGTCCTGTCGTTGCCGGTCAGTCTTCATGACGTGTCCCTATGTGTTAACAGTGTACAGCGGCACCTTCCAAACCTTTTTCCCCAATGTTCCTCCATTTCAAGGCTTGAAAATGATCTCGAGACTGGAGACAGCAGAGGTGTGGGAGAGACGTGTGACAACTGGTGAGGGAATGTCCAGGAAATGGGGCAGTGGTGAACTATGGGAGCATCTGTTAAAGTGGCTTGGCTGCTTTAACTTGGTCAGACCTCCACATCAGCCTTCTGAAGGGCCCCATCCCCCCACTTTGGAAAGGCCTGCCTTGCATAGCTAGGAGAAGCAAATTATTCCTTTAAGCTGTAGTCTCCCTGACCTATCCTGGTGTTAATTGTGTTTGGCCTGGGGTGCGGCGGAGAAGAGGCTGTAGGAGGGTATTTGTGACTGACCTTTGCTGACCTCTCCCCTCTCTTGACCCCAGGAGGTGGCTCAGCGTATCGTCATCGAGGCGCTGGACATCATCACGATCACCGTGCCGCCCGCCCTCCCCGCTGCCATGACGGCTGGCATCGTCTACGCTCAGCATCGCCTCAAGAGGAAGGGCATCTATTCTATCAGCCCTCAGCGCATCAACGTGTGCGGGCAGCTCAATCTGGTCTGCTTCGACAAGGTCAGTGCCCTTCGAGAGGGGGATAGCGGCGCTGAGCAGGTGGGAGGGAGGTTGGGGGCTGCTCCTTAATGTGTCCGTCCACTCCCTGCACATTCCTAAACGCGCCACCTGTCTCCTCCCATCACGTCCCATTTTCTCTGAGGGTCTGACCCCCTGACTCGGCCCTGACTGTCCCCCTTCAAGCTTTCCTTCTGCTCATTGGTCAGGTACAGCATTGTGGCCAAACTGCGTTGATTCAAGGTGAGCGCTATTTCAGTGTTGTTGAAAACCAACGACCCAACTTTGCCCCATTCCTCTTGAGGACACTGCGTGTCATCCCTCAAACGTAATATCCCGATGTATTAGGTTTCTGAAATGAATTCCCAACGAGGTTTGAGAAAATTTGTAGCTCAGGTTGAGGTTCTGGATGTAGGTTCGCTTGCTGAGCTGGAAGGTTCTTTGTCTGGAGGCTCACTGAAGATGTTACCTAGTATGGTGACGAAATGTCTGAAAATGAGCCTTCCAGCTCAGCGAGCAATCCTACATCCATAAATTCCCAACCTTTGTGTGAATCAGCACCGTTGTATGATTAAGTAAAAGTTAAACGTTGCGATCGATAGAGGGCGAGCACTTCCTCTTAGTGCTCAGGTGGTCAAGTCTTCACTTGCACTTTAGCAATTGGGACAAATTCCCAACAGGGAACTGGGCCTTTCAGTCCATCTAAGTACTGTTGCTGACGTCCCGCATAAGCTCCTCCCACTTCTGTCTCACTCCATTAACTGCTCTTTCTGTTCCTTTCTCCCTTGTGCATTTATGCAGCTTCTTCCCTGAATGTGTCTGCATTTATGACTTTGGCCACTGCTGTGTGATTTGAGTTTCTCATTCTCACCACTCTCTGTCGAGATGTTTCTCCTGAATTCCAAGGGGACTGTCTATCTGATACCGTCTATCCCTTCACTATGTAAAGGAGGATAGTGAAAGCTTTTTTAGGTATGTGAAAGGGAAAAAAAATGGTTAAGACTAAAATTGGGCCCTTGAAGACACAAACGGGTGAATATATTACGGGGAACAAAGAAATGGCAGAAGAGATGTATTGGTATGAATTTGAAGATGGTATGAGGAAAGGCAGAGGCACTTGGGCCTGTTTTCATTGGAGAAAAGAAGGTTTAGGGGTGACTTGATAGAGGTGTACAAGATGATTAGGGGTTTAGATAGGGTTGACCATGAGAACCTTTTTCCACGTATGGAGTCAGCTGTTACGAGGGGACATAGCTTTAAATTAAGGGGTGGTAGGTACAGGAGAGATGTTAGGGGTAGATTCTTTACTCAGCGAGTCGTGAGTTCATGGAATGCCCTGCCAGTAGCAGTGGTGGACTCTCCCTCTTTATGGGCATTTAAACGGGCATTGGGTAGGCATATGGAGGATAGTGGGTTAGTGTAGGTTAGGTGGGCTTGGAACAGCGCAACATCGAGGGCCAAAGGGCCTGTACTGTGCTGTATTTTTCTATGTTCACTGGTCTCTCTGATAATGTAAGCATCTTTTCTACATTCAGCCTATCGATCTTCTCCAAAATTTGAAAAGTCGCTATCAGTTGGTCATGTCTATGACAGAAGAGAGCCCCATCCTGTTCAGTCTTTCCCAGCTGGTTCATTGTGTCCATGTCTACAGAGTAGAATTGTCCGACTGACTATGACATTCCTTTCCCTCTCCCACCCCCCAGCTTCTCTTAACTATCTTCATTGATTTAACCTCTGCTTCTGTTGTTCTGCAGACAGGGACGCTGACCGAGGACGGACTGGACATGTGGGGTTTTCTCCGTGCTCAGGATGGAAGGTGAGGCCAGTAATGTCTAGCCCAAGCACCTTAGTGTGTGGGGGGGATGTGCATGTGTGTCAGGGGAGCCTGGAATTGGAATTGTGGTCATCTACTTGCTTCCTGTTTCTAACTGGGTTCCAAGTAACTCAGTCACGGTGATCACAGCAGCGGATGGTTATGTAACCAGGGTGGGTTCCTCAGTTCGCTTGGACTCTCCATCTTGGGTATGAGGCATACAGCAGGGAAACAGACCCTTTGGTCCAACCAGTGCATGCCAACCGTAATCCAAACTAAACTACTCCCACATTCCATGTGCTTCAACTTATCGGAATGTCTTTTAAACGTTGTAACTATATCTGCATCCACCACTTCTCCCGGGAGTTCATTCCACACGCAAACCACTTTGTGTAAAAACAACAAAAAAAAGCCTTCTTCCATGTCTTGGTTAAATCTTTCTCCAGTCGCCTTAAAAATATGCTCCTTTAGTCGTGAAATCCCCTACCCGAGGGAAAAGGCACCTTATCTCTACTCGTGATTTTTATAAACCATCCCATAACCTCCTACACTCCTGAGGGGGGGAAAAAATATCCAGCCTATCCAGTCTCTCCTCATAACTCAAATCCTCTATTCCCGGCAGCGTCCTGGTCAATCTCTTCTGAACCCTCTCCAGTTTAATGATATCCTTCCTACACTAGGGTGAGCAGAACTGGACACAGCACTCCAGAAGGGGCCTCACCGACCTCCTGTACAACCTCAACATGACGTCCCAACTCCTGTACTCCCAAGGTCTGAGCAATGAAGGCAAGCGTGCGAAATGCCTTCTTAACCATAAATGAGGCAAACTTCAAAGAATTATGATCCTAGACCCCTCTGTTCTGCAATATTACCCAAAGCCCTACATTTAATTGTATAAATCTTGCACTTGTTTGTTTTACCCAAATGCAAAACTTGGCATTTATCAAATTAAACTCCATTTGCCACTCCTCAGCCCATTGACCCAATTGATCAAGATCTCTTTGTAATCTTAGATACCTTCTACACCGTCCATTATATCACCAATCTGCAAACGTACTTCCCCTGCCTTCTGTATTCTCATCCATCTCATTTATATAAATGACAACCAGACATGGACCCAGCACCGATGCATACATACTTATCTGTATGGTAGCATAGTGGCTATGGAACCAGGCTAACAACCCAGTGGAGGTCAGCTCCAATTACACCAGGGAAATTGAGAAACCTATTTCTGTGAATTTGTGAACGATTGCACTGGAAAGCGTTGAGTTATCAAATCTTGGAGCACAAGAGCAGAATGTTCAGTGATTCTTTGAGAAAAGTTAAGATCCAGCTAAGAAAGGTGAAGGGGAAATGGTATTGGGGGAGAGTGGTCAAGGGCAGAATCTATTTGGCGAGTGCCAAGGAATTAAAAAGGAGGTAATTCTGCCCCTGTCTTCCTGTAAAAAGTTAAACATTACAGTCTTTGTTATTGAAATATTGGTTCAAAACCACAAACCATAAGGGCCTGGCTGTTGCTGGGCCTGCCTTTCTCACAGGGGTCTGGCCTAGTCACTGCACCGGGCTCCCTGCTCCCACTCGAGGTCACTGCACCGGGCTCCCTGCTCCCACTCGAGGTCACTGCACCGGGCTCCCTGCTCCCACTCGAGGTCACTGCACCGGGCTCCCTGCTCCCACTCGAGGTCACTGCACCGGGCTCCCTGCTCCCACTCGAGGTCACTGCACCGGGCTCCCTGCTCCCACTCGAGGTCACTGCACCGGGCTCCCTGCTCCCGCTCGAGGTCACTGCACCGGACTCCCTGCTCCCGCTCGAGGTCACTGCACCGGGCTCCCTGCTCCCGCTCGAGGTCACTGCACCGGGCTCCCTGCTCCCGCTCGAGGTCACTGCACCGGGCTCCCTGCTCCCACTCGAGGTCACTGCACCGGGCTCCCTGCTCCCACTCGAGGTCACTGCACCGGGCTCCCTGCTCCCACTCGAGGTCACTGCACCGGGCTCCCTGCTCCCACTCGAGGTCACTGCACCGGGCTCCCTGCTCCCACTCGAGGTCACTGCACCGGGCTCCCTGCTCCCACTCGAGGTCACTGCACCGGGCTCCCTGCTCCCACTCGAGGTCACCGCACCGGGCTGCCTGCTCCCACTCGAGGTCACCGCCCCAGGCTCCCTGCTCCCACTCGAGGTCACCGCACCGGGCTGTCTGCTCCCACTCGAGGTCACCGCACCGGGCTGTCTGCTCCCACTCGAGGTCACCGCACCGGGCTGTCTGCTCCCACTCGAGGTCACTGCACCGGGCTGTCTGCTCCCACTCGAGGTCACCGCGCCAGGCTGCTGGCCACTTCTACCATCACCACCTCCACAACTGAGCTCCTTCCTGAAGGTAACACTCAATGTGTAGGGTCTCCCAGTGAGGGCAGGGTTATATCTGTGTCCTGAAAATTTACGCTTCCAGCTTTAAATTTTTCTATCTCCTCATTTTGAAAGTTGCTTTGCACAGGCCAGGTACCCAACTCGTCTCCGTCCTGAGCTGGGCTTGCGTCACTAGCTGTTTTCCCTCCCAGAGCTAGTCTCCTCCTCTGTGGCAGACTGTCTGACTTGGCCCATGGTGAGTAACCATCCTGTCCTATGCCCCTCTGCAGGTTTCTCTCCCTGGAACGCGACGTCTCCGGCCAGAGTCTCTCTCGGTCACACTTCATTGCTGCCATGGCAACCTGCCACTCACTGACTAACATCGAGGGGAAGATTTCTGGGGACCCACTGGACTGCAAGATGTTTGAGGCGACGGGCTGGGTAAGTGACTCATTCCTCCACCAGCAACCTAAAATTGTCCAAGACTGCTACCCGTATCTGAGTTGTCCAACTGCCCTCTGTGCCTGTGCTCCCAGGCCCACACTGGCTCCTGGTTCAGCCAAGCCTTTGCCGTGCTTTGTTTCCAAATCCCTTCATAATTTCCCCGACTCTACTGCTTGTGCCCTGAGCTCGGAAATTGCCTTCCTAAAACCCTCTGCGTCTCTCTGCTGCTGTCACCGCCTCCAGGGGAGAGCACCCTCCAGAAAGTAACACTCAACGGAAAGTGCAGTTGAGTGGCCTGCGGGCGTCCTTCTCGGTCATGACTGACCATGGGTTGCATCAGCGTTGTTCTGGCTTTCTGCTTCCTTGAAGTAACGTCGCTTGTGACTGAAGAGACCAACGCTGGCGTGACAGTCCTGGCCGCAGAGATCACATCAGTATGTGGTCGCTGATCTGCTCGAGCAGCTGCACTCCTTCCTGTGTGCCCGCTTATCTGCTTCCTTCTCCCTGTGTTGAGGTGTTGGTTCAGGGCGCTTCTCCACTTCGTGCAGTCAGCTGCAAGTCTTTCCCAGCACTCCGTAACAATATCAAGCGCCTTCATGTCCCTCATGTAGACGTCCTTGTAGCTCAGCTGGGGGCGCCCTGTGGGTCTCTTCCCGGACGTGAGCTCTCCGTAGAGGATATCCTTTGGCATGTGTCCATCTTCCATGTGGTGGACATGGGCCAGCCAGCGTAGTCTCCGCTGCCCAAGCAATGTACATGTTGGGAAGGCCAGGGCACGATAGGAGCCTGTGTTGGACACTCTGTTTTGCCAGGATATGGCGGATACTCCTCAAGTGGAAGGTCTTCAGTCTTTTCTCCTGTCTGGCATATATGGACTATGTTTCACTGCCATACAGCAGTGTGCTTATGAAGCAACCATTGTAGATTGACATCTTTGTCTTCACTGTCAGCTTGGAATTTGTCCATTCTCTAGTCATGAGGCGAGCAAGAGTTGAGGTTGCTTTCCCAATCCTCTTGTCAATCTCGGTGTCCAAGGAGAGTTTGGCAGTGATGGTAGAACCAAAGTACATTAACTGATGGATGACCATGAGTCCATAATTGTCAATGGTGATGACCGGCGGTGCCTGTGTATCCTTTCCCAGGACGCTCGTCGTCTTCAGACTGATAGTCAGCCCGAAATCCTTGCAAGCGTGGAAGAGGCGATCTGTCAGTAACTGGAGTTCCCGCTAGGTGTGTGTTGCAACTGCAGCATCGTCGGCAAACAGCCGATGTCCCTGATCAGTGCTGCACGTACCGCTGTCTTGGCTCCGAGGTGGGCCAGGTTGAAGAACCTGCTGTGTGATTGAGTGCGGAGGTAAGTCCCCTCCGTTGCTGTGCCAAAGGCATGTTTCAGGAGCACAGCAAAAACAAAACCTGAAGAGCGTGGGAGTGAGGGCGCAGCCTTGTTTGCCACTGCTGCGAATGTCAAAGGACTCAGAAGAGCCGCCGTTGAACTGCACTGTCCCATTCATGTTTCTGCGGAAGGATTCTATCATGTTCAGCAGTTTCAGTGAGCAGCCAATCTTCAAGGGAACCTTGAACAGGCCGTTTCTGCTGACCAGGCCCAACGCCTTGGTGAGGTCAATGAAAGTGACATACACGGGCACTTTCTGTTCTCTGCACTTCTCCTGCATTGGTGAAGGGTGAGGATCATGTCTATGGTTGACCTTTTAACTCTGAAGCCACACTGTGACTCTGAGTATACCTGTTCTGCCAGTTTCTGCAGGCAAGTCAAGATGACCTGAGCAAAGGCTTTGCCAACAATGTTGAGGAGAGAGAGAGAGAGAGAGAGACGCCTCTGTAGTTGTTGCAGTTGCTTCTCTCATCCTTGTTCTTGTGAAGGGCAATGATCTTGGCATCCCTCATGGCCTGTGGTACAGCTCCTTCTTGCCAGCACCGACAGAAGACTTCATACAATGGGAGCAGGAAGCTAGCTTTGCAGCACTTGATCAGATCGGGAGGAATCCCATCACTACCCAGGCCCTTACCTGAGGCCAGGCTGTCAATGCCCTTGCTGATCTCTTCCCCTGATGGCTCTGTGTCTAGCTTGTCCATGGTCAGCAAGCATGTGATGGCATCAAGCGCTGAAGCAGACACTGTGTACTCTCTGGGTCAAGATCAGTGTAGTGTTCAACCCAGTTCTCCATCTGCGGGTCTTTGTATGTGTTTACTTCCCCAGTAGAGGATGTGAGGGGGACTGCCTTGCTCTGAGCTGGTCCTAGTGCTGCCTTGATGCCTTCGTACATTCCCCTAATGTTCCCGTTATAGTGGCCGTCTGAATTTCCTCGCTTAGCTGTGTCCAGTACTCATTAGCGCAACGCCTGGCAGTGTGCTGAACCTTGTTCCTGGCAGCGCTGAGAATCTGCAGGTTCTTCCTGTTAGCTGACCACTTGTCCTCAGCTAGGGCGACACGCTTGGCTTCAACAATATCGGTTGCCTTAGCCTCTGACGAGTCGTTTGTCGTACAGGTTGTATTCCCAAAGATAGCCAGGGATGTGCGGTGCATGGTATCCGGCAAGGTTTCCCACTTCTCTGTGGCAGAGTCTCCGTGTCGCGAGGTGCTGAGTTCTCTCTCGAAAGCCGCTGTTGTAAAAGGTCTGGCTGGGACATTGATTGTGAGGTTTCCCCTGTTGCTTATTGCGATGGAATCTCTTAGGCTGCAGCCTGATCTTGCAACCCACTAAGGTGTGTTACGGTCTGCACTGTGGTAAGTGCGTGCATGAAGAACATGTTTGATGGCAGCATGCCTAATTAGGATCAGATGGTGGTGCCAATGCTTTGAGTGCGGCTGTCTCCAGGAAACCTTGTGCTGAGGCTTTGTCTGGAAGGAGGAGTTAGTGACGCACAAGTCGTGGTAAGCGCACAGCTCGAGGCGTCGCTGTCCATTCTCATTCATTTTGCCAACACCAAAATCCGCAAGGCAGGAGGGCCACGAGCCGTGTTCTGCACCCAGAAGAGCAAATTGCTCCTTCCTAAGGACGCAGCTAATGAGGGTTGCAAGATTGTCGTTGAACTCGTCCTTTGTGTGGAGGACCTTGTCGGGGCATACATGCTGACAAGGGTGGCTGGGCCTGCGATGGTGTTGAGGTGAAGAGTTGAGAGTCACTCTGGGCCCTTGCTGCCTGGTTCTACTGCTTTCGTCAGGCTGTTTGTCACTGCTAAGCTGATCCTGTGCTCCCTTGTCTTGTCAGAGCTCTTCTGCAGCCAATAAATCGTGTAGTCCTTTTCTGTCAGTGAGCCCGCCTCTGCCAGCCTTGTTTCCTGGAGGGTGGCTATCTCCACATTGACTCTCTTGAGCTCGTTATTTGTGGCAGCTGGTTTCCTAGAGTCGCTGATGACCTGGAGGTTTTCCGAAAGGCCCGTCATTATTGTCCAGACGTTCCAACTTGCCGGTTTTAGAGCTGACCTCTTTTGTTGTTGGTGTGGTGGTTACAGTTTGCTGTTAATACTGGATTAGTGGTGCTGGAAGAGCACAGCAGTTCAGGCAGCATCCAGCGAGCAGCAAAATCGACATTTCGGGCAAAAGCCCTTCATCAGGAATAAACTGTTTGCTGTTTGGTTAATTCCCAATCTCCTTACATCAAATGAGGATAGCAGATTGTGGTGGGACAGCACCTTAATGGCTGGGGGCTGCCCAGCTTGAGGTGGGCGATAGCTGTCTAGTGGGATCAAAATCCCTCTTTCCCCCACCCCCTTCTTCCCCATGACACTGGCTAATCCAAAGCAACAGCAAAGCCATTATAGTTTGGTACCAGCACTGTCACAGGAGCTGCCAAGACAAGGTTGTGGGTAATGACAAACTGCCTTCGGGGCCCTAGCTCCGGATTTTTCCTCAAGATTTACTCCTGAAGCCTTTCCCACAGGTGGGTCTGACTGCAAGGCAGCGGAGGTTGGAAATGAGAGATTTCCTTCTCCTTGCCGGGAAGCAGCCAGGGGGGGCTCTCCTCAACCTCTTCATCCACACCTCCTCTGACTCAACCTCTTCATCCACACCTCCTCTGACTCAACCTCTTCATCCACATCTCCCCTGACTCAACCTCTTCATCCACATCTCCCCTGACTCAACCTCTTCATCCACATCTCCCCTGACTCACCCTCTTCATCCACATCTCCCCTGACTCACCCTCTTCATCCACATCTCCCCTGACCCTCCCCCTCAACCACATCTCCCCTGACGCCCCCCCATCCACATCTCCCCTGATCATCCCCTCATCCCACATCCCATCTCCCCTGATCATCCCCTCATCCCACATCTCATCTCCCCTGACCCCTCCCCCATCCACATCTCTCCTGACCCACCCATCCATCCATCCCTCTACTGACCCCCCCCATCCACCTCTCTCCTGAGCCCCCTCATCCGCATCTCTCCTGACTCCCTTCATCCGCATCTGTCCCGACCCCCCCCACCCCCCCCCCCCCCCATCCGCGTGTCTCCTGACACCACCACCACCCCCCCCACCCCCCCCCACTTAACCTGGTCACTTCTCTCTTGCCTAACTTGACTCTTTCATCTTTTATATCCCCAACTCCCCTTCCTATCCACTCTTCCACATAACTTGCATCATCCTCTGTCTCTTGCTCGCTATCGCTTTCTTCTCCCCCTACCCCACCCCTGTCAAGAACATCGTGTTACGACACGGGATAAACACTGCTGCTTAATTTAAACTAGGAACACTGAAAAGGTTTATCCCGTTCAGTAATCTGTGAAAATTCGACAAGAATTATTTAAAGTAAAAATTAACAACTTCATTTCTTAAAGTATAACCGAGAATAATTAACAGCTATTTAAACTTCTTCCTCTAACCTATTTTTTACTTTACTTTCTATAATGCTAGTCCAATAAAACCCCAGATTAAGATTTACCAAAAATTCAAATTTTCAAAACCAGTCAGATGTCGAATCTTCTTGTTATATCTTCCTCTGTCGTCTTTTCTTCTTAGGGATTTCTGTTTCACAGGTTACTGGTTGATGAAGGTACCTTTAAGAGAGCTATTTTTCAGGCATTCTGTACATGCTGGTGACTTGACAGTTCTCCTCCCAACTGTTCAAATTTCCCTGGTCTTAGACTTTCAAGCATCAGGTTGTGTCTTTGGCTTTCAAGATTGTCATTATATTAAATTCAAACTTGATTGGAGTTTGGTATTTTTCCAGGTCTAATTTAAACTGATTTGTTTTGTCGTCTCCAGGCAACCAGCTAATCTAGTTGCTTGACCAAAAGATTACATTATATCTTGTTCAGAACACTTGGTTCTGCTATCTTTTAATTCTCTTGAAGGTGTGTTTCCCCCTACACCTTCATAACGATAGAACATTCCAGCGCAGTACAGGCCCTTCAGCCCTCAATGTTGTGCCGACTTGTGGAACCAATCTGAAGCCCATCTAACCTATACCATTCCATTCTCGTCCATATGTCTATCCAATGACCATTTAAATGACTTTAAAGGTGGCAAATCTACTACTGTTGCAGGCAGCGCATTCCACACCCCTACTACTCTCTCAGTAAAGAACCTATTTCTGACATCTGTCCTATCTCTATCACCCCTCAATTTAAAGCTATGTCCCCTCGTACTAGCCATCACTGTCCGAGGAAAAAGGCTCTCCCTGTCCACCCTATCTAACCTTCTGATTATCTTACATGTCTCAATTAATTCACCTCTCAACCTTCTCTCTGACGAAAACAGCCTAAAGTCCCTCAAACTTTTCTCGTTAAGATCTTCCCTCCATACCTGACAAGCTCCTATTAAATCTCCTCTGAACCTTTCCAAAGCTTCTACATCCTTCCTATAATGGTGTAACCAGAACTGTACGCAGTAGTCCAACTGTGGCTGCACCAGAAGTTTGTACAGCTGCAGCGTGACCTCGTGGCTCCAAAACTCAATCCTTCTGGATGGCAACTTTCAGGGATTTGTGTACATGGACCCATAGATCTCTCTGCTCATCTACACTACCAAGAATCTTACTGTTAGCCCAGTACTCTTTATTCCTGTTGTTCCTTGCAAAGTTAATCACCTCAAACTTTTCCACATTAAACTCCATTTACCTCTTCTCAGCCCAGCTCTGCAGCTGATCTATGTCCCTCTGTAACCTGCAACATCCTTCAGCACTGCCCTCAGCTCCACTGACCTTAGCGTCATCCGCAAATTTTTCTACGCCCTCATCCAGGTCATTTATAAAAATGATTATCAGCAGTGGACACAAAAAAGATCCTTGCGGCACACCGCTAGTAATAGCCTTACCTGACTTGGGGTCAAAGTTCATTTCTGACCGTGATGCTAAGAACACCTCGGGTGCTTTAAGCTGAGAGACCCAGTGGTGAACCCCTTTTCTTTTAAACTGTGGTCACCCTTCCTGTCTTGACTTGTAGGTCCTGGAGGAGCCCACCGCTGAGGAGACAGCCCTGCACGACCAGATCATGCCCACTGTTGTACATCCCCCACAGCAGACTACCTCTGCGACACCCAGCTGTGGGGATGCCGACATGGTAGGTGGAGACTGGCTGGCCGGGAGGGCGGTGAGAGGACCTGGGGAACATGGAGCAGAGCCATGCTTGTGGTAGTGAATGGGAATGTGTTGCAAGAGCTGCTAACCTTTGCTTCATTGATGGGAAGTGGGCATTGCTGATCAGATCCCCATGTCTTGCTCATACCTCATCAACGTGGAGAGGTTGGCGGTGAACCACAGTAGTCTGTGTGGTGTAGGGATACCTGCAGTGAGGCCTGGGGATTTTGACCCAGAGACAGGGGAAGCAACAAAGAAACTGTTCAAAGTCACGGAGTGGAGTTGCGGGATTTCTTTTAATTCTTCACAAGATGACGATGTCGCTGGCAGTTAAGAGTCAACCACGTTGCTGTGGGTCTGGAGTCACATGTAGGCCAGACCGGGTAAGGACGGCAGATTCCTTCCCTGAAGCCCATTAGTGACCCAGATGGGTTTTTCCAACAATCACCAATGGATTTGCGGTCACCATTAGACTCTTAATTCCAGATTTTACCGAGTCCAAATTCCACCATCTGCCATGGGATTTGAACCTGGGTCCCCAGAACATTACCTGGGTCTCTGGATTAACACTCCCGTGGTAATACCACTAGGCCATCGCGTCCCATTGTTCCCACGCGTCTGCTGCCCTTGTCCTTCAAGATGGCAGAGGTCATGTGTTTGAAAGGTGCTGGCGAGGAAGCCTGGATGAGTTGTTGCAGGGCATCGTTACGACCCCCCCACCCCCACCCCAGGGAGCGACATGTCTGCCAGGTCATTCAGCTGTTCTTCCAAGAGCTTACTGACCTTGGCTGAGTTGATGGGGTAGGTTAATTAAAA
Source organism: Chiloscyllium punctatum (assembly GCF_047496795.1). Lineage (NCBI taxonomy): Eukaryota > Metazoa > Chordata > Chondrichthyes > Orectolobiformes > Hemiscylliidae > Chiloscyllium > Chiloscyllium punctatum. Next base: position 5,406,687 of record NC_092759.1, read on the forward strand.
TGGGAGAAGTCCTGACAGCTGAGGCAAGTCAATTTATTGGTCTCATTAAATCAACGGGCAGTGCTGGCAACTTCTACATCAGTGGATTAACCTCGAGGATAATGCTTTACAACACTGACCAATCCGGCCTGCATGGGAGACGTGTACTGGAGCAGGTACGAAGAAAAATGTTCACCAGGGTAATGCAAAACCTAAAAGGTCATAGCAATCAGGAAAAAAAACTGAATAGTCTTATCTTAACCCACTCTCCCCCACTTTCTCCAGAACAGGAGAACCAACTAATACAAGTCCAATTCCAGTAAAGGGTTAACCCCACTTGGTGATTACTACAACTCCTTCATCAGTGGCTCTGAGATCTACCTTTTTATTTTACTTGGTTGGGGGGTGATATGTAGAAAGAAGAGAGTATTTGGGAAACGCAGTAGTGATGTATGTAATTGAGGAGCGCTGAATAATTTCTGCATTATCAATTTCCTTCTGTTTGCTGCAGTCAGTGAGCGAGCCCACAGGGGCTTGGTTAATGTTCCTTTTCCCTGCTTCTATACTGAGATTTTGATTTCTCTCCCTTACTCTGCAGGAGCTGCAGGAGCTGATGGTGAGTACAGCACTCTCCCGTTCCCTCCCTTCCACTCCGTCCGTTTCGACTGCGTTCTTTCTTTGACAACGGGAAGGTTAAAGAGGTAAAAGTTGCGGCGGCACCAGAGGTCTGTGATTTGGGCGCGGCGACTGGTGGGGAGTGTAGCCCGAGAGTCGCCGCGCCTTAGGCAGGGCCTCAGCCACCACAGGAATTAACCTGCACCGCCGGTGTCGCTCCGCAGTACTACCCAGCCAACCGAGCAGAGTGGAGCAGCTGGCGAAAGATTTGACGGGAGGTCGTGACTCGAAAACCGGTCTCAAGGAGCCGTCTTAAAGAAGAGGGAGGCGGAGCGTTAGAGGGAGGGATTGCCGAGGTGTGATCCCTGTTTTGGTATCCCTTCCCTCGTTACCATTGGTAACGCCAGCCATTGCTACCCATCCCCAATTGCCCGCGAGTTAAAAACGGAGGACGCTGGAGAGATCTCAGAGGGCTGTTGGTCACTGACACTGGGAGGGCGAGGGCCTTGATCAGGTTTCTATGAAACTACCCGCAGTTTGCCATCGCCCATGCTGCCGATGTGCCCTCGCCCCCTCCTAAAAACAAACCAGTCTGGGTGAGGTGGGAGGTATCCCAGGAGTGAGTTCTGGGACCCAGATGACCAGCAATGGGGATGGTACAAGAGTGAACTTGCAGGTCATCACTGCCAGGAGAATGGTACTGTTCTGGTGGGAGGTTGCTCTGGTACGTGGAGGTTGGGGCTGGTCCAGGATGAGGGAGGGAGACAGGAGGCCAAGCACCCCCTGGGTTTGCATTCCTGCTTCAGCCCTCAGCACCAGGGGAGAGACCCCACCAACTGGCCGTTCACCCGTGCAGCTGGAGTGGTGGGGTCTTCCTGTGTTACAGAATGGCGGCTGCTTTGGCCTGCACTGTTTCCAGGCAGACGCTGTCAGCGTGATACACTGCACTTTGTCTCTCCCTGTGTCTTTGGCCACCTTTGGTTTATGTTTTCCGTCTCGCTTCCCTGCAGAATTGCTACGAGATCGGCATCATCAGCCAGTTTCCCTTCTCCTCAGCGTTACAGCGCATGAGTGTGATAACGCGGACTCTGGGCGAGAGGCGCCTGGCAGCCTACATGAAGGGGGCACCAGAGACGGTGGCCAGCTTGTGCAAGAAAGAAACGGGTCAGTCTGCAGTTCTCCCTCACAGCCACAGGTCGGGTCTTAAACCATCCCAACTCCACTCTGCTGTCTGCCTGTGCTGACCCTCCTCGCCTCCGTCTGCCTGCATTGACCCTCCGTCTGCCTGCGCTGACCCTCCTCGCTTCCGTCTGCCTGCACTGACGCCTGCCCTCCCCCCCGTCTGCCTACACTGACCGGCCCCGTCTGCCTCATAAGTCAAATTGGGAATTCTAGTGCAACACACTAGGGAAGGTGGTGTGAATGTGAATCCTCCCAAGTTACTGGAAAAGCGAGAGTTTCTGGATAACCCAGGGCTGTGACAGCTCCTTGACCTTTCCCTTTTGTGGCAGTTCCAGAGAATTTTTCGGAGGTCTTGGAGAAGTACACTCAGCAGGGCCTGAGGGTGATTGCCGTGGCCCACCGCAAGCTGGAAGCGAAGCTGACTTGGCACAAGGTGCAGAACGTCAACAGGTAGGAACAGATCAGGCCGTGACCGTGCTGAATGGTGCAGCAGGCCTTGAGGCCCAAATGGCCTGGGCCTGCACCTAGTTTCTGTGTTTCTCTCTGAAGAGCTTTGGAGCTGCCTGAGAGGCGCTATATAAATGCAAGTCTTTGTTTCATTCCCACTTGTACTTGCCAGCAGAGATCACAAGAACTGGGATCAGGTCCCCGACTCCTAATTTTCCCCCCCTAGTCCAGGATGTCTGCAGGAGTTGTGGCACTCTGTGGGTGTCCTGAGGATTAAACAGCAAATGGTCTGCTGTCTCATATGTGCCTAAGCTGTTTATTCACCAGTGGAGTAAGCTTTTAAACATCACCTCTGATGCTAACCCGAACATAGGAGATGGTCATCACAGTCTGATCTTGCAGCCACCCCTGGTGGGATATCAGACTTTCGATGTCCCTGGATGTTCTGACCCTTGTTCCTGGCTTTCCCAGACGCTTGCGCCTCACCTCCAGTCTGCCGGCCAGGTGAGTAGGCCCCAAGAGCGCTCTGCAACTGGAGCCCTCCCTCAGGCCTAACTAAGCAATGTGTCTCTCTGTACAGGGCTGTGATCGAGGGCAACATGGAATTCCTTGGACTGATCATGATGCAGAACAAGCTGAAGCCACGCTCTATTCCCATCCTCAGCGAGCTCAGGAAAGCCTGTATCCGTGCAGTGATGGTGACCGGTGGGTGTTTCTGGGACTAGGTGCAGAAACAGAGGTGGGGAGAGTGCATGTTAGCATAGGAAATGCAGCAGCCGATCCATCAAACGCAAACTCCTGCGAACCATAGTGAGATTAGTGAGCAGATGATCTGTTTTGTAATGGTATTATTTGGGGAATAAATGTTTGTGGGGGATAAATGTTTGGGTAAATCCTGTGCTCCTGAGAGAAATAGAACAGTGCAAGTTTGATTAGATTAGATTCCTGACATCGTGGAAACAGGCCCTTCGGCCCTACAAGTCCACACCAACCCACTAACGAGTGACCCACCCAAACCCATTTCCCTCTGACTAAAGCACCTAACATTATGGGCAATTTAGCCTGGCCAATTCACCTAACCTGCACATCTTTGGACCGTGAGAGGAAATTGGAGCACCCGGAGGAAACCCACGCAGACACAGGGGGAATGTGCAAACTCCACACAGTCGCCCAGGGCAGGAATTGAACCCAGGTCCCTGGCGCTGAGAGGCGGCAGTGCTGACCACTGAGTCACTGTGCTCTGCCTTGTGGTTGGGTGTGTGGAGGGGGTTGGTGGGGTTGCATTCAATTCTGGTCACCCTACGATGAGAAGGATGTTGTGAAACTTGAAAAGATTAGAAAAGGTTTACAAGGATGTTGCCAGGATCGGAGGGTTTGAGCTACAGGGAGAGGGTGAATAGGCTGGGGCTGTTTTCCCTGCAGCTGAGGGATGACCATATAGAAGTTTATAAAATCGTGATGGGAAATGGGTCAGGGGCCGTAAGCATGTTCTAAACCTACCATTTCTCCTGATTTTCCCCCCCCCCCCCACCCTCCGATTGACAGGGGACAACATGCTGACGGCGGTCTCTGTGGCCCGTGAATGTGGGATGATCCCGCCAAACGGGAAGGTGATAGTCACGGAAGCATTGCCACCGAAGGACGGCCAGTCTGCCACAATCCACTGGCAGTATGCTGAGGATCCGAGTGTGTGGAAGAAGCCAGTGACGAATGAAACCAAGGTAAGGAAACTGATGGCGTCGCTCAGTCTGTTCTGCCTTTAGCAACTTTGTTAAAACGCATCCCAGTGGGAATATTGAGTCTGGATGGCACACTCCACGGTCAAAGACACTGCAAGATTCAAGATGTTCTGGACAAATGTTCTATTCTTCTCGATCCTAAGATCTCTCATCAAGTCATTATTCTTGATGAACCATTTACCACGTGAACCCACCACAAACTCATAAAAGAATATATTGGTTCCTTTTCTAAGTTCCATAATTTCCTTTTCAAGATGTTTATATTTCATGGTCTTTTCTTCCCAGGCTTGCTCCAACATGTTCTCCATCCGTGTTGTTGCATCCACAATTATTACACGAGTATCTCTTTTTAAAAATGACATCAGGAATCCACAGCTTCCTAATGCTATCTTTAATACAGGGTTCTAACTATGCCATCCTTCCTTTCTTTTTGACATATCTGACTAATTTCTCAACAATCTTATTATGTCTTTTAATTCGCATGTTTTTAAACATCTGGGCACCAACCTGATATGTGAAAAACTGTCTCAACTGAATCATTGCATCTTCTGCATGTCTTGCTGTTAAATGGCCTTCCATAAGATAATGCTGTTCTCGTTGGATTATAAATTGGATTAATAACCTTAGATGTTTTCATATGTCAAGGGATGTCAGGCTGTTTGGAGAGAGTGGAGCAGCTTCACTAGATAGATAGCTGGGGAATAGGATCTCTGCAAAATTACAGAAGTCTTATGGTGCAGAAAGAGGCCATTTGGCCCTTTGTGTGCACACTGGCTCTTCAAACGTACATTGTTACCTATTGCCAATTTCCTGCTTTGTCCCCATACCCTTGTGCGTTATTTCTGTTTGATTCGGTTACGTGGAGACTTGGAAAGCTGCGGTGGCCCTCCTTTCTAGAGGAGATTTTGTAGAGGTTTCCAAACCCTTGAGCGGGATGATAGAATAAGGAACTGGTGGGAAGGTCAGTAACCCGAGGGAGCACAGATCAAAAGTAATTGGTAAAATTGCCAGAGCTGGGGATGAGAATGAATATTTTTTTTTCTGAAGACATTGAGTTGAGATGTGGAATGTGCTGCCTGACACTGCAGTGGATGCATATTCAACAAAATCTTGCAAATGAGAAGCAAATAGCCCGAGGGTAAAGGAGAGAAAAATCAACCAGAGTTTGCTGCTGCCCCCTCACCGGTCAGTGCATGCTTACCTGGTTTAGCTACAGTGTACCCTGTGGTCTGTTTTCCTCCACCATCATGCTTGGCAAATGGGGTAACTTTATTGAGTTAATTGAGGTGGCTGAAGCACACACAAGTCAAGAGTGTGATGGAATGCACCCTATTCGCTTGGTTGGTGCAGATCCAACAAGAAGCTGCTGACAGAAGCAAATGTTTACAATATTTTAAATAAAATTTTAATAATTAATGTAATTTAAAATTTGATTTCAAAAAGCACTATCTGTACGATGCCTGTGCTACAGTTTGCTGGTGAAGGAAGGATATTCCCCATGTTACATTTTAGGGGTCTGTGATCACCGTTACCTAGTATAGACAGTTGATGACTTTTTTGTAATTCTGAGAGTCCCTGGCACTGTGAGGCAGCAGTGCTAACCACTGTGCTACCGTGCCACCCGCTATTATCAGCACTGAGTGTTTTAGTCTAATTGGAATGGTTGGGGCGGCATCCTATTCTCGAGCAGAGGTGTTGGGCAACTCTTCCCTCAGTCGTCCTCTTCCCCTTTTGATCTGTCTTCCACTTTCCTGGCGAGGACTGCTCTCTGGGCACCTTCAGATGAGAACGTCTGCCTACCGGGTCTGTCACTTTAGGAGTTCCCCTCTGTCCCGGGTCTGTTCTATTCTTGGCCCCTGCGCAAATCCTCCGGTGCGGATTGAACCTAGCCCTGGTGCGGTAATTCCCAGCGCAGAATCTGGTTGCTGAGCTCTCTTGGCCCCTGCACAGATTTTCAGCGTGAATGTGGCATCTCTCACTTACTTGGTCCCAGCACAGAGTTCCAGGCTTGCCTTGGTGCCTCCTGTCCTGAGCATACCTCTTTCTGAGCCTGGGACTTATTGCTGTATCATATTTCTCGGGGCAGGGTCTTTTCTCTGTGTCAATCAATTGTCTGAACCTTTTTTGGCCAGTGGCCAGGGGACAGCTAGTCATGACGTTGGCTGATCATCGTCCCCTTGCCCGTCCTTACCATTCTTTCCAAACAACACGATGAATGGGTGCGTTTGGCGTCAGATAAGATGCTGGTCTTGAGCATCGTGACCTCCGTTTTTTCCAATATTTCTCCCTGCTTTCATTTTGGAAAGCTAAGTACAGCACTTCTGCCTCACAGCACCAGGGACCGGGTTCGATTCCACCCTCTGGCAACTGTCCTTGTGGAGTTTGCACATTCTCCCTGTGTCTGCGTGGGTTTCCTCCCACAGTCCAAAGATGTGCAGATTAGGTAGATTGGCCATGCTAAATTTTCCTGTGTAGTGCAGATTAGGTGGGTTAGCCAAAGGAAATGCAGGCTTACAGGAATGGGGTTGGGGGATGTGTCTAGGTGGGATGCTCTTCAGAGGTTCAGTGTAGACTTGATTGGCCGAATGGCCTGCTTCCACACTGTACAGGTTCTGTGATGAAATAATGCTGTTATAGCTGTTAAATGAAATCCATGCTGTGCAGTAAATAGCAGGAAAATCCAGTTTCTAAGGGATCCCAGCAACTAAGTTGTGCTGCTTTCTGGCCTCTTCACCAGTGGGACCAGACTCTGTTAAGCTGGCGTTCAATGTTCATTTTGAGCAATAAGTATGTACAAATGTGCCTTTAGTGTTTCTTAGATCTGATGCTTCAACCTTCCCTCACTGACATCTTCACTTCCCAGGATTTCCATATAAACATAGAGAATGACCGTCTGAAAGAGGGACCCCAGTCGGCTGAAATCTCCTACCATTTTGCCATGAGCGGGAAGTCCTTCTCTGTGATCGCAGAACACTTCCCGGACTTGCTTCCCAAGGTTAGTCTGCGTTTCCTTATCTTGCGCTCGCTGTCTCAAGCTCGCTCTAAATGTGAAGGTGTGGGAATGCGTGGTGGTCTGACAGCATATGTGTGTGACAGAGACGCTATAAGCAGCTGCTGTCACGGGCTTGGCAGTGTATTGGCACCTTCCTAGAATACCTGGAAGGTTCACCGGCAAACCTGACCCCATCCTTTTGTTAATGGCTTTACTGAATTATGGAATCATAAAACATGGCCATTCAGTCCAACAACTCTGCTGTTCATGCTGTACAAGAGTCTCCTCCCACATGTGCTGTCAGCATTGTTTCCGTACTTTTTCTCCCCAGTGTGCTTATCCAACCTGTTCCAATTTGTAATTTAAGCTGACTTCCTAATTTCATACTATGCCCATTCTCTCTCTTTCCCAACCCCCCAATCAAGTATTCTTTCCTTTTTATTTTCTATTCGCTTTCATCCCTCGCTCCTTTCCTTCAAATGTTGAAGACCTGTCTTTTGAGTTTCCAATTCCTTTCTCGTTTCCTTGCCTCAATACTTAGTGCTTGATATATCAACATTACACACTTGACATCCAAGTCAGCAAAACACCCCCCAGGACAAGGACAGCACAGGGTTAGACATCAAGGAGAGCTGTCTCTGCACTGACCCCGTCAAACTCCCATCGCAGGGACAGTACGGGGTTAGATACAGAGTAAAGCTCTGTCTATACTGTCTCCAGTCAAATGCTGCCAGGACAGGGACAGCATGGGGTTAAATACAGGTCCTATACCGGTAATTCTGTAACTAAGTTTGGCTTGGTCTGTACCATGGGGAGAATTCCGCTGGGAGCTGCTGGAATTGCCAGCGGATAGATATTTGTGTCTGTGTTGCCTTGGATTTACCATGAGGAATGTAATGGTCTGTGGTTTGTACCTTACCCAGCTGCTCCTGTGTGGCACAGTTTATGCTCGTATGGCTCCAGATCAGAAAACTCAGCTGGTGGAGGTCCTTCAGAAAGTGGAGTGAGTATTGACAACAAACTTGACTGAGTGTTGCAATGTTCGGAACCCATTACAGTATTAACATCACTGCTCTTTTAGGTTTATTGGAAACCTTCTCTCCGATTACAGTACCTGACGCATTACATTTATATAGTGCCTTCTGTTGTTGTGAGAGACATCCTGAAGCACTTCACGAGAGTAAGTGTTGGGACAGTTGACCAAAACCTGGGACAAAGCCGTTTCTTAATGTGCCAATTTTAAGGAGTATACTAAAGATGGGGGGAGAGAGAGAGAGAGAGATGGAGGGGTTTAAAGAGGGAATTCCAGAACATAGAATCATTGAATCTCTACAGTGTGGAAGTAGGCCATTAAGCCCATCAGATCCACTTCAACCTTCTGAAGAGCATCCCACCCAGACGCACCACCACCTCTGTTGTGTCTGTCTGTCTCTCTCCTTTTCTCCCTCTCTCTCTTCCCCTCTCTCTCTCCCCCTTTCTCCCCCCCCTCTCTTTCTCCCCCCCCCCTCTCTTTCTCCCCTCCCCCTCTCTTTCTCCCCTCCCCCTCTCTTTCTCCCCTCCCTCTCTCTTTCTCCCCTCCCTCTCTCTTTCTCCCCTCCCTCTCTCTTTCTCCCCTCCCTCTCCCTCTCTCTCCCTCTCTCTCCCTCTCTCTCCCTCTCTCTCCCTCTCTCTCCCTCTCTCTCCCTCTCTCTCCCTCCCTCTCCCTCCCTCTCCCTCCCTCTCCCTCCCTCTCCCTCCCTCTCCCTCCCTCTCCCTCCCTCTCCCTCCCTCTCCCTCCCTCTCCCTCCCTCTCCCTCCCTCTCCCTCCCTCTCCCTCCCTCTCCCTCCCTCTCCCTCCCTCTCCCTCCCTCTCCCTCTCTCTCTCTCCCTCCCTCTCCCTCCCTCTCTCTCTCTCCCTCTCTCTCTCTCCCTCTCTCTCTCTCCCTCTCTCTCTCTCCCTCTCTCTCTCTCCCTCCCTCTCTCTCCCTCCCTCTCTCTCCCTCCCTCTCTCTCCCTCCCTCTCTCTCCCTCCCTCTCTCTCCCTCCCTCTCTCTCCCTCCCTCTCTCTCCCTCCCTCTCTCTCCCTCCCTTTCGCCCCCCCCCCCCACCCAAACTTCTGTAATCTTGCATTTCCCATGGCCATCACCCTAACCTGCACATCTTTGGACTGTGAAAGGAAGCCCATGCAGACATGAGGAAAATGTGTAAACTCCACCCAGAGAGTTGCCCGAGGGTGGAATTAAACCCCTGGTCCCTAGTGCTGTGAGGAAGTAGTGCTAACCACTGAGGCACTGTCCTGCCCCAGTTAGATTAACTCAATGAATTTCTCAGTGCTGTTAGTGGGACCCACCCCACCTTATAATTAGATACCACGACTAGGTCCCATGTTTCTGAAAAGCTCGCCTCCAGACATGCAATGGTTAAAAGTGGGGACAGTTCAAAAGCCAGCATTCAGTGTTGTGGGATGAGAAAGTTTGGGGTTGACTAACAGGAAATGAAGATGGCAGTCCTTATATTGGAGACCATTGCAGGTCTGGGGCATGGGGTAACGAGTACTTTTCTGGCTGAGCTCCAGTTCGCGTTGGGTGCAAGGTGCGATTATGCAGTGCACACCCAGAATGCCTTAATCTTCAGCCTTCACTCCCTCCCCAACCACTGATGTTCAGTAGCAACAGGGAGGTTGACTGGATGCACTGCAGGAACTCATCGAAGCTCCTGCGACAGCACCTTCCAAATCTGAGATCACTCCCATGTCGAAGAACAAAGGCAGTGTATATGTGGGGACACTGTCCCAGTTCTCTAACAAGCCACTCGTCATCCCAAGTTTTATTCATTCCTGGGATGTGGGTATCACTGACCTCTGTCGTCCTTGAGAATGTGGTGGAGAGCTGCCACTTTGAACAGCTGCAGTCTGTGTTGTGTACGTAGTCCCAAAGCACTGTTAGAAAAGGATTTCCAGGACTTTGACCCAGCTTCGAGAGAGTGCCTGCAGTCAGGATTATTACTGCCAACCTCTTGCCAGGCCCCACCAATATCGCAGTGAAATGTCAGCCCGGATTTGTTGCTCAAAGCCCGGAAGTGGGGCTTCCTGTCTCTGAGGTGAGTGAGCTGCTAGCGTTGGGAATCGTTGGTGGAGTAGGTACATGCACGTTGTTGAATGAATTAAGTAAACTTTGTGGCTTTATTTTGTTTTGAAACAGCTATTATGTCGGAATGTGTGGCGATGGTGCTAATGATTGTGGGGTGAGTAATAACATATGGCAGAAACTATTTGTTGCGATTTCTTTTATTTCGTACCTTGTCAATCAGCAGTGATCTGTTCAAGTTTGGCCCTGAACTACACTGTCCCCCTCTGTCTAATCCTAGCTCCCTTCTGGATCTAGATGATGAACCTCAGCAGGGCAGTGAGGATTGGGCCCAATGTCACTGACTCTAGTAACCATTCTTGGCCCACCATCACGTACAGTGAAAATTCACTTCCAGGTGGCATCTCTGGTCTGCACAATTCTGTTTGCTCCTGATTTATGCACAGAGCACATGTTTGCTATTGAGCGCACGCACTGCAAATCTTCGCCTAGTGTGGGGCTGACCATCCGGCAGTAACCATGCCTGGTCTGACTTTATTTTTCTTAACTTGCTAGTAAACAGCAATAATAACTCTGACTGATCTTCTATTCTATGCTCGCTAGCTAGCGAACAGCAGCAGTCACCCTGTGCTTGCTAGCCAGTAATCAAAGGCCCAAAACGCTGATTTTCCTGCTCCTCGGATGCTGCCTGACCTTTTGTGCTTTTCCAGGACCACTCTAATCTTGACAATAATCAGAGGCAGTAATGCTGGCTGATCTAAGTTGTGCTCACCAGTTAATAAGCTGGCAGCTACCCTACCTCATCTTGCTCTAATATGCCCAGAGGACTGACTGATAACTGTTTGAGCTCAAGGTCCGATTTGATTTGTGAGCTGTTAAACAGGAGGAACTATCTTTACCCCTTCCATCACACTTGTGGCATTTATTGTATGAGGAACCTTCTTGCTAATTGGATTGGTAATCTCACATTCCAATATTTTTTAATGTTCATACTGTGAAAGTGCTGCGTGGTGTATTCCAATGCATTAAAGGAAACATTAATTTGTGTGTGTCAAAATATGTAAGTTTTCACATAACCTGTTTTAAGAATAGCACTTGATTTGACCTGATATATATTTGTTTGATTTATTATTGTCACATGTTCCGAGATACAGTGGAAAGTATTGCTTTGCTTGCTATCCAGATAAATCCTGTCTTACAAAGGAATATCAGAGTAATAAAACAGACTGCAGAATGTAGTGTTACAGCTACAGAGAAGATGCAGTAAAAGGCAAACTCTTAAATATGAGAGATTTCCTTATTGGACACAAATCCGTCTAACTCTGCCCTGATGTAATTTAAAGTCATAAATCAGGAATTGAAAGCTTGCCACCGAAATAGTGACCACAACAACAAACAAAGGTTGTTGTAAACATCCATCTGGTTCATTAATGTCCTCTCAGGGAGGAATTCTGCCGTCCTTCCCTTGTGCAGCCTACTCTGGAGTCTTGGCCGGCTCCTGACTTGCCTCCGAAACGTTCATGTCAAGGGGACTTTGGGATGGGCAGCATATGCTCGACTTGCCAGCAGTAGCACTGCTGCCTCACAGCACCAGGGATCTGGGTTCAATTCCACCCTTGTGCGACTGTCTGTGTGGAGTTTGGGTGGGTTTCTCTTCAGAGGGTCAGTGTGGACTTGTTGGGCCAAAGGGCATGTTTCCAAACTATAGATAATCTAATCATTCTCCCCATGTCTGCGTGGGTTTACTCCGGTTTCCTCCCACAGTCCAAAGATGTACAGGTTAGGTGAATTGGCCACGCAAAATTGCCTGTCCTGTTCAGGGATGTGTAGGTTAGGGGTAAATGTAGAGTAGTAGGGAAATGGGTTGGATGGGTTATACTTCTGAGGGTCGGTGTGGACTTGTTGGGCCAAAGGGCCTGATTCCACACTAGGGATTCCATGATTATGTTAAGGTGAAGGTATATTCTGGACACATCTGAGGAGGATGCTGAATTGGCTTTTGTTATGTTCAGGATCCTCTCAATGATGGGAATGTCAGGGTAGGTGCGGTGCTGGTTATGGGGAGGTCTGTGAGGGGTATAACATGAAGCCTATTTCTGCACCTTTAACATAACACCGCTGTGTTCCTACCACAGGCGCTGAAGCGAGCTCACGCCGGGATCTCCCTCTCGGAGCTCGAGGCTTCCGTAGCGTCACCTTTCACCTCAAAGACTCCAGACATTTCCTGTGTGCCGGATCTCATCAGGTAATGGGGCAGAAATACATTCAGCAGCTCCCTGAAGTGGTGCGCGGGGGGAGGGTTGGTTCGCGATCTTCTCCTTGGAGATGATTTATTAATGGTTTGTTTTTCCGCAGGGAGGGTCGGGCAGCCCTGGTCACCTCGTTCTGCGTGTTCAAATTCATGGCTTTGTACAGCATCATCCAGTATCTCTCCGTCTTGCTGCTTTATTCTGTACGTCAGCTCGTTTCTGTACTGACTGGGGCGGGGTGTGTTTGTGTGTGTGAGAGTGAGACTGAGACTGGAAACAGGGTCTTGAGTTCTCACCTGCCTACTGCAGACTTGTTCAAGGCATCTGGGGTTGGGGAGGTGGGCAACATTGAGAAGGAGGGAGCTGGCACAGGAGGGGAGGTGGGTGAAACAACGCAGGGGAGCTGTGGCCCAGGGTGGACAGAGGATTGACAACACGGAGGCAAGTTGGCGAGTGGTGGGAATGGGCACTACAGTGCAGGGAGTGGGGGTGGTGCGCTGTTAGGGGACACGTGGGGAGTCAGGGGGAAGCACAGGAGAATCAGGCACAAGATGGAACTGGTTGGCGGGGTTCACCCGGCCGGGGAAAGTGGGAGAGGGTGTGGAGGAGTTTGGAACCATGTTGGAGCAAGTTAGGCAGAGAGAGAAAACAGCCTGGGAAAGTGTTGAGGGGTGGCGGGGAAGACCAGGTAATGGCCCAAATGGTTGCGAGGCTGGAGTAATAGCCCAGGCAGAGAGTAGGGGCGGTGGGATGGGGATACTGGAGGGCAGTGGGGGAACCTCTCAGCAGGGAATTAGAGAGCGGGGAAATGGGGGAGCAGGATGAGACTGCCTGGGAGTTATGTAGAGGGGGTGGCATCAATTTAGGGGTCTGGGCTGTCATAAAAAATGAGGGCTGTGATAGAGGAAGTGGTATGGATTAGGGAATGCTAGAGGGATGGGAGGTGGGTTTTGTCAGATGGGAGATGGCATGGGATAGGATGTAAATATTGTATGCTAGAATAGTTGTGCTGCACATGTCTCGTGACTTCTGCTAGCGTTGAAATGAAGCTTTCTGATGTGACTTTTTGATTGCAGGTCCTGAGTAACCTGGGAGATGTGCAGTATCTGTTCATCGACTTGGCCATCATCATGTCCATTGCTTTTACAAGTGAGTAAAGGGCACACTGGGTAGGCTGCTTGTGGTTGCTTTTCAAAAAGCCGGCTCTTAATCAGCGATGGGAGCTAAACCTGCAGCCCTGACCCCCAACGGGCCTGATCACGTGCTGACTCCACCCTGACCCTGTTGCTCTCTGACCCTTTAGCTGTTGGTTTGGTCGCAGCCATGTGGTGAATGATCTAATCCTAGCCCAGGGTTAATAGTAAGCAGGGCATGGTGTAAAAGGCCGCAGAGATCAGACATGGATTCCTGACCCTGCTACACCCTTCGGCTCTGATCCATCATTGTGTAAACTTCAAACTCATCCGTTCACCTTGCTCACTATCGCCCACTACCTTTACCTGACAATAATCTTCTGGCGGCAGTCTTGAAACTTCATTTCACTCCCAGTCTTTTTGGGAATAAAATCCAAATTTCTTCCGACAGAGGGAGGGTGCGATTAAATTGGAAAGCCTTCAGAAAACATTTACCAAGATGTTACCATGACTGGAGGGTTTGAATTATAAGGAAAGGCTGGATAGACTGGGACCTTTCTCACTGGAGTGTAGAACATTGAGGAGTGCCTTATGGACTTTTATAAAACTGAGAGGGGCATAGATGAGGTGAACAGCAAAAGTCTTTTCCGGGGGGAGGGGAGGGTATTCAAAACTAGCCAGCATGTTTTTTGAGGTGCGAGGAGTAAGATTCTTAAAAAGAAAAGACACGAGGGGCAATTTTTTTCCACTGGTTGGTTGGTTCATGTGCGGAATGTGTTGCCAGAGAAAGTGGTGGATGCAGATACAGTTACGACAATGGAAAGACAAATGCATTGATAGGAAAGGTTTAGAGGGATGTCGGCTAAACGCAGCCAGGTGGGACTGATTTAGTTTGGGAAACTTGGTCAGTGTGGACAGGTTGGACTGAAGGGTCTGTTTCTGTGCTGCGTGACTCTGTGACACTGCCCTCTGTGAGAAGAATTGCTGCTTGATATTACCCCTGAATGGCCTTGAAGCCTCTGCTTTGTTCTAGACACTCTCTTTGGGGGAGAACAGTTCCTTTCTGTGCCTACCTTTTTAGATATTGTAGCTAACCCACTCCTCGATCTTCTATAATTTGGAGACTGCAAGCTTGATTGCAGCAACCGCTGGTGGTAACTTCAGCCTTTCAGTCCTGCCTTGGTCGATCTTCACCACAGCTCCTTCAGAGCCAAAGTTTCTGCCCCACGGCCATTGGTGGGATCGTGAGGTACTCCTGGAAAAGGGTTACGAGCTCTCGCTACCTGGCATCCTATGACCAATGGTGACAGTGAAGTAGCAGAAGGAAGTCTGGGATTCGGCTGATGACCAAGACAGAGAGAGTGAGAGGGGGCTGATTGAAGGAAAGCCCACCAGATCCACATGTGCTTCTCGTTGTTGAAAACTAAATACGCAGCACAGAAACAGTCCCTTCAGTCCAACATGCTCATACCAACCAGATGTGTATAGTGTTAGATGCAGGGGTAAATGTAGGGGAATGGGTATGGGTGGGTGCGCTTCGGCGGGTCAGTGTGGACTTGTTGGGCCGAAGGGCCTGTTTCCAATTGTGGGCAGCACGGTGGCACAGTGGTTAGCACTGCTGCCTCACAGCGCCAGAGACCTGGGTTCAATTCCCGCCTCAGGCGACTGACTGTGTGGAGTTTGCACGTTCTCCCCGTGTCTGTGTGGGTTTCCTCCGGGTGCTCCGGTTTCCTCCCACAGTCCAAAGATGTGCAGGTCAGGTGGATTGGCCATGCTAAATTGCCTGTAGTGTAGGTAAGGGGTAGATGCAGGGGTATGGGTGGGTTGCGCTTCGGCGGGACGGTGTGGACTTGTTGGGCCGAAGGGCCTGTTTCCACACTGTAAGTAATCTAATCTAATGTACCAATCTGGCCTAGTCCCATTTGGCTCCTATCCCTCCAAACCCTTCCTATTCATATATCCATCCAGATGCCTTTGAAATGCTGTAATTGTACCAGCCTCCACCACTTCCCCTGACAGCTCATTCCATACCCGTACCACCCTCTGCGTGACAAAGTTGCCGCTCATGTCCCTTTTAAATCTTTTCCCCCCCCCTCACCCTAAACCTGTGCCCTCGCGTTTGTTTCTTTCCGGGACACGGTCAGCATTTGTTGTCCCATCCTCATTGCCCCTTGATCTGAAAAGTTCGCTCAGGCAGTTAAGAGTCACTCCCATGGCTGGATTTCTCTGGAGCACTACACCATCTCCCGTGGAGCATCTTGAAATGTTAACTTTGATTTTCTCTCCAAGTGTGCTCCGTGGATCCTGGGGACCCCTGTCTTGAAAAAAGGCTGAATTTGCGTCACCGGGTAAGGGTGGTTTTCGAAGGCCTCTGGCAGGCAGCACAACATAAGAGCTGCTCCTGTTCCCTCCGCCTGACTCAGGGTCTCTGGAGCCTGCCATAGAGGCAGTCGACGTGGAAGTTAATGTTGGGGGCCGTTAGGAGCCAGATCAGAGGGAAGGCTAACTCCCTCCATGTTACTACTTGCCTTGCAGTGAGCCTGAATTCATCCTGGAAGGAGCTGGTCCCACGCAGGCCACCGTCCAGCCTGATCTCAGTGCCGATGCTGCTGTCCGTGTCGATGCAGATCCTCCTCTCGTTGGCCTTTCAGGTCACGGCCTTCCTGCTGGTTAAGGAACAGCCCTGGTACGAGACGTGGACCCCCTCCTCAAAGTAAGAGTCGCTCAGCAGCTATCACTGAAATGCAGATAATTCACAGAACTTGGGCCTTACTGGCAGGGTCAGCATTTGTTATCTTCTGAATTGCCTCCTTGCGTCACTGCAGTCCATAAGGTGTGGGGGAAACCACTGTGCCCTATGCATAGATATCTACGTGCTTGTTGAGATCAGAGCCAAAACGGGTTACTTATCCCTGGCCCTGTCCTAGGAGTAAGTAAGGACTGCAGATGCTGGAGATCAGAGTTGAGAGTGTGGTGCTGGAAAAACACAGCAGGTCAGGCAGCATCCGAGGAGCAGGAGAGTCGATGTTTCGGGTGTAAGCCCTTCATCAGGAATGCTTATGGCTCCTTTTCCAGCACCACACACTCTACTCTGCCCTGGGAGTGTTTGATGGGGGGACAGTGTAGAGGGAGTTTTACTCTGTATTTAACCCCGTGCTGTCCCTGTCCCTGGGAGGGTTTGATAGGGGGGCAGTGTAGAGGAAGCTTTACTTTGTATCTAATCCTGTGCTTTCCCTGTCCTGGGAGTGATTGATGGGGGGACAGTGTAGAGAGAGCTTTACTCTGTATCTAACCCCATGCTGTCCCTGTCCTGGGAGTGTTTGATGGGGGGGGGGAACATTGTCGAGAAAGCTTTACTCTATCTCAGCGCTGATGGTAAATGGCTAAAATGACCATCGTGCTTGATTTTGCTCTGTCAATATTTTAACGTAAACGTTTTGTTTAATTTGTTGTGCTGTCCAAGACACAAGCTTCATTTAACAGCAAGTGACTGGTCTTCTTTCTGCAGTGTTTGTAATGGGATCCAGGGGAACACCAACGTTTCACTTCACAATGAGTCTGAAGTGGATGAGCACAATATCTCGAATTATGAAAATACAACACTTTTTTTTGTCTCCTGTTGCCAGTATCTGGCAGTTGCTTTTGTGTTCTCGAAGGGACGACCCTTCAGGCAGCCTGTCCACAGAAACTGTGAGTTGAGTGTCTCTGTGTCTTGGGTATTTGTATTAGTCCAAATCACTCTTGGGTCTGGCTCCTCACCCCAGCCCTTCTCTGGGACCCAATGTAGCTTGCCGTCTTGCTGCTGTGCGGTGGGGGTGTCATACTGAGGAAGGGGAAGTTTCCTTTTAGACCCATGAGAAGGAGATTAGGCCGGCCGATCTGGGGGAAAGGAATGAAAGGACCTACCAGGTGACTGAAAGGTCATAGGCTGTGGTGGAGGCTGATCTGGAACAAAGCCGCCACCACCAAAGAACATTTTGGCCGAATGGCCTGTTTCTGTGCTCTTACATTGTACAGTCATATCCCAAAGGATACTTCATTGAGAAAGGTGACTGTTCTCCTTGTGTCCTGGTCAATACTCTTCCCACAATTAGTACTGTTGCTGCCCATGGGATCTTACTGTGCATTGCTTGACCTTTTATTCCAGTGGTGTCCACACTCCAGGCACAAGTGTTTTGTTAACAGCAAAGCACTTTCTTAAAAAGAAATGATCCGGAGTATGTAAATGCATCAGTTCAATACTTTCCTCCGTCCATGTTATCCTCTGTCTCGATGTGCACGGTGTGGAGCAATCTGCTCCTCTCGCCCTTGCGATTGGTTTTTCTCATGTTCCAGTAATGTTCCCCTCGACTGGTGAGAGTGTGTCAGTCTTTTGGAAGGGCCTGTTTATGCTGGATACCACCTTTCAGTCTCCCGCGTTAACAGGAGCAATCCAGAGCCCAGTGCTTTACAGTAAAGTTGTACCACCCACTCAGTGAGCATGTCTGGGTTGAGTTACAGGCTGGAATCTAATCGAGGTTTTTGATGTGTTTATATACAGAATAACAAATGCCCAGGAGTGAGTTACGGACTGGAATCAATATGTAGAATAGCAGATACCCGGGAGTGAGTTAGAGACTGCACTCTAATCGAGGGATTCAGGAGGATCTGAGATTGAGATGATGATCTGATTCTGCTCTTTTTCAGATTTATTTATGGGTTGTATGCTGGTCCTTTACGGTTTCGTCATTCTGATTATGATGTACCCAATTGACGTGGTTGATAACTTCTTTCAGGTAAGAGAATTAGGAATCGTCGCTTGGCTCAGTAAAAGGTTGAGGAGTTGCTAATCCACAATCATTGGGCTAGATACCATGGCTACACTCTGAGGCTCGATTCAAGCCAAGGCCCAGTGAGGAAAGTGTATGTCTACAATATAAGGCCCACTTTCAATGTGGTTTCTTGGTCAAGTTGGGTGTTTTGGTGGAGCTGTGTGGTCTCTTCTGCTTCTCAAGGGGTGGGTGGGAGTTGCTGGTGGAACGTGGAGGAGGGGGGTGTTGTTTTTGGATCTGCATCACTCATCTGCCCGAGGACAAATTTCTCCAGCCGTGTCCCTGAGCCCTGCACTCCATTATCAATGATGTTTTCTTCAATCCAGTTCTATGCCTGCAACCTTTAGACATCCTCCCCAACCCCGCCCCTTCGTCTTCTGGAACCTGCCTTTGTAAAATAACTGTGCGTTTGCTGCCAACCCCGTGCAGTTGTAAAAGATGTTCCCTTGCTGTGCTGTGTATTAAATCTGTTACCAGAGTCCAGTGTGAGGCGCTCTGGAGGGGTCATTCAGAGTGCCCGCTCCTTATGGCCTCCCCTGTGTGAGCTGTACTACAGAGCACATTGTGTAGGCCTCAGGTCGATCCTGACTGTGATGCCCCTGCAGTTGGTTAGCCAGGCAATATCAAACTGCTTCAGGAAGAGAAGCCTCATTTGAGAAGCATCTCAAACTCGATATTGGGTGGGAACGAACAAAGTTTAATGAAGAATATCTACATACAATTAATGAACCTACCTGATTATTGAACACTTTTTTTTTATTTCTTTCTGTTCCTCCTCCCCAGCTGGTCTGTGTACCTTCGGATTGGCGAAATAAGATGTTGTTTTTAATTCTGGCCAACGTAACTCTTTGCGTTCTGGTGGAGGTGAGTGTGAGATGCGCACTTGGGAATCTCCTGCTCCCAAAGATGGGAGGAGGAACGTGGCAAGGTTCCTGCAGATGGGAAGGGGTACAGTTATAGCCAAGCTGTTTGTGATACCTGTGGGGTGTGCTGCAGGGTTGTTGTTGAATAGATTAGATTACTTACAGTGTGGAAACAGGCCCTTCGGCCCAACAAGTCCACACCGCCCTGCCGAAGCGCAACCCACCCATACCCCTACATCTACCCCTTACCTAACACTACGGGCAATTTAGCATGGCCAATTCACCTGACCTGCACATCTTTGGACTGTGGGAGGAAACTGGAGCACCCAGAGGAAACCCACGCAGACACGGGGAGAATGTGCAAACTCCACACAGTCAGTCGCCTGAGGCGGGAATTGAACCCGGGTCTCTGGCGCTGTTAGGCAGCAGTGCTAACCACTGTGCCACCGTGCCGCCCATTGTGTCATTGGGATCCCTTTTAATCTGATCGATGACTTGTTTTAGTGTCCTTTTAGAGGCTGTGGGCATTACTGGCTCAGTTAGCATTTATTCCTCATCCCTAGTTGCTCTTGCAAAGGTGATGGTGAGCTGCCATCTTATGTGTGGTGTAGGGACACCTGCCATGCCGGTGGGGAGTGAACTCTAGGATTTTGACCCACCAACAGTGAAGGGACAGTGATGCCAACTTTTATAGACGCACCATAGAAAGCATTCCACCCGGATGCGTCACGGCTTGGTACAGCAACTGCTGTGCCCCAGGACCATAAGCAACTTCAGAGAGTTGTGAACATGGCCCAGTCCATACAACAAGCCAACCTTCCATCCATTGACTCCACGTACACTCCTTGCTGCCTTGGGAAGGCAGCCGATGTCGTCAATGAGCCCTCCCACCCTTGGTTATAATCCCTTCCAACCTCTTCTGTCAGGCAGAAGCTACAAAATAAGTACCAACAGACTCGAGTACAGCTTCATTCCTTACCTGGTTGTTGCGGATGGTACACGCTGCAGTCTTAATGGCTGTTTCGGGTGAAGAGGAGCAGTGAGAAGCAGTGTCCCTTTGACGAGAAGTGGGGACACAGCCCATGGTTCAAGATAGGTCTCAATAATTGCTCTTTTCTTGTTGCTTTGTTGTAGAATGTCTTGTGTGACCACAGCTTCCAGTGGCTAAGGAATCTCTGCAGTGGAAGCTACCATGAGCATCCTGTCTCTCATACCTACGCACAGGTAGGAGGCTGGTATCCCAGCACCCTTGTTTTGTGGAGAGCTGGAGTTCAGTATAGTTGGTGGAGTTGGAAAATGGTGGGGCTTTCTCTCACTGTTTGGATACTGGGAGAGGGCTGGGCTCATCACAAATGTTGGGAACATTTACCAAAAGCAGGACTACTTGTAACAGCTTAACCCCGAAGGCCCAAGTGGCCGCACTCTGTTCACCAAATGACGATTCTCCTGCCCTTGATCCGGTTGCTGAGATGATGTCTGTTTTGTTTATTGCACCGTCTGAAAAGACTGTTTGAAATAGGCGCTGATGTAGGCCATTCGACGCATCAGCTATGCTCAGACATTCCATGAGATCATGGTGCCTGTGTTTTCAGGCATTAGAACTCCGTATTCTGACATTCCAGTTCCATCTCCTGCTGTTATAGAGTGAAGGAAATGTACAGCACGAAAACAGACTCCATACCGACCAGGTAACCTCAATTAATCTACTCCCATTTGCCAGTGTTTGGCCCATAATCCCTCTAAACCCTTCCTATTCATGTTCTCATCCAGGTGCCTTTTAAATGCTCTAATTGTACCAGCCTCCACCACCTCCTGGGGCAAAGACCTTTGCTATTCACCCCATCCGTGCCCCTCATGATTTTATAAACCTCTATAGGGTCACCCCCCCCCCTCAGCCTCCGACGCTCCAGGGAAAATACCCCAGCCTGTTCAGCCTCTCCCTATAGCTCAAACCTTCCAACCCTTGTAGCATTCTACCTAAAAGGTGGGCGGCACGGTGGCACAGTGGTTAGCACTGTTGCCTCAGAGCGCCAGAGATCCGGGTTCAATTCCCGCCTCAGGTGACTAACTGTGTGGAGTTTGCACGTTCTCCCAGTGTCTGCGTGGGTTTCCTCCGGGTGCTCCGGTTTCCTCCCACAGTCCAAAGATGTGCAGGTTAGGTGAATTGGCCATGCTAAATTGCCCCTAGTGTTAGGTAAGGGGTAGATGTAGGGGTATGGGTGGGTTGCGCTTCGGCGGGGCGGTGTGGACTTGTTGGGCCGAAGGGCCTGTTTCCACACTGTAAGTAATCTAATCTAATCTAATCTAATCTAAAACCCACCTATTTTACCAAGGATCAGTTGTTCCCTCTGATTGTCTCCACCTCTGACACACCCAGGGTACTTGCCTATGTTATCCAGACTCTGTATAAATGTCCCTGCATCCTCGCCCTTCATGGAGCTTATGTCAGTCTTGCTGCCCCTTACCATTTTATAAACTTCCACTCAGCCAACCACACTGTGTAACCTAACTCTCACAAAAGTTCTGTTCTTCATTACCCAGGCCCATGTTCACCAAACTCGATTGGGTCCAAGTCTGGCACCACCCCAACTTCAGAATTCTCATCTTTATGCTAAAACTATCTTGTATTTCAGTCTGTTTGGTGAGAAATGATTGTGAAGCTGTTGCGTTGATTTTAAAAACCGGTTCGCTTGTGTGCTTTAGGGAAGGAAACCTGTGTCAGGGCCTTTGCGCGACTCTTGTTGCTCATTGACCCGGGTTCATAGAATCTTAGCAGCCCTACGGCGTGGAAACAGGCCATTCGGTCCAACGAGTCCACACTGACCCTCCCCAAGCACATCCCACCCAGGTCCATTTTCTTGCCCTATCCCTGTAACCCTACCTTCCCATGGCTAATCCACCTAACCTGCACACCTTTGGACTGGGGGAGGAAACCCACACAGACACAGCGAGAACATGCAAACTCCATACAGACAGTTGCCCGAGAGTGGAATTGAGCCCTGGTCCCTGGCAGCACTGTCCCACCAGATGATGTATTGCCGTGTTTTTGGTTGCACTTAAGATGGAAGCAGGAATAGGCTACTCATGAACGTGACCATCATCAAGCAGGTTACCGGCAATAAATGCCAACTTTGTCAGTGGCGTTCATGTCCTAAGACCATACGGCATAATTTCTGTCCATAAAAGAATTTCACTGCATACTTGGGATGAACATAAAGTAAGTGCAGGAGTAGACCATTCAGTCCATCGAGCCCTGCTCATCCTGACAAAACCACCATGATTTATAAGCTCAGCAGGTCAGAAGAGAAATCAGAGTTGATGCTATGGGTCCAGTGATCCTCAGAACCCAGACCTGAAATGTTAACTGATTTCTCTTCACAGATGTTGCCAGGCGTGCTGAGCTTTTCCAGCAGTTTCCGGCTTTGTTTCTCATTTTACAGTATCTGCAGTTCTTTTGGTTTCTACCATGATTGATCGTGGATTTCTGCCCCACTCTCCAGTCCACCCCCCCCCCCCGTTATCCCGTGATTCCCCAAGGGGCCAAACATCCATCAATCTCAGCCTTCGGGATGTTCAACAGTGGACCACACACAATCCTCTGGAGAGAGAATTCTAAATATTGAACACTGAGTGAAGGAATTCCTCCTCCTCCCATTACCTAATCGGAGATTGCTCCCCCTGGCTGTTGTAGATTCTTGTTAGGTTCCACCAAGATTACTGCATTCTCCCTCTGTCACTCACTGCAGCATCCAAGGAGCAGGAGAGTAGATGTTTCAACCATAAGCCCTTCATCAGGAATGTGGGGTGGTGGAGAGAGAAGCGGGTTGAGAGGTAAATAGGAGGGTGAGTGAGATATCTGGAAAGGGGTAGATGGAAGGGGAGGATGGAGCTGATAGGTGGAAGATGGAGAGTTAGGACAGTTCAAGAGGGCGGTGCCGAGTTGGAGGGTTGGATCTGGGATGAGGTGGGGGGAGGGGAGATGATGCAACTGGTGAAGCCAACATTGATCTTGGAGGGTCCCAAGGCGCGGAAGATGACTTGTTCTTCCTCCAGTCATCAGGTGGTTTGTGTTTGGCAGTGGAGGAGGTCCATGACTTGCATGTGGAGTGGGAGGGGGGAGTTGAAGTGGTCAGCCGCAGGGCGGTAGGGTTGTTTGGTGTGGATGTCCCGGAGATGTTCCCTGAAACGTTCCGTGAGTTAGTGTCCTGTCTCCCTAATGTAGATGAGACCATATCGAGAGCAATGGATGCAGCAGATGAAGTGTTTGGATGTGCAGGAAAATCTGTCAGATGTGTGCCAGCATCCTGCCTGCCCATGCCTCCTATCCCTCCATCCCTTGCAGATTCATGTGCGTATCTGAAAGCTCCTTAATCGTCCCTAACGTAACTGCCTCCACCACTATTCCCTGGCAGCGCATCCAGGCATCTGTCACCCTCTGGGTCTTAAAATAAAAAGCTTGCCCTCGCATCTCCTTTGAACTTACCTCTCCTCACCTTAAACACATGCCTTTGAGCGGAGGCCACGATCAGAACAGCCAAGATTGTCGTGAATGGTGGAGCAGGCTACAGGGGCCGAATGGCTATACTCAAGTGTGTCGCTGTTCCTTGACCGTGGTCGATTCCGTTTCAGGATGTCTGTCTCTGTCTCTGTTCAGGCGGACGTGAACCCTGCGACACTGAGCTGTGGGAGGAGACTCTTCCGTCACCGAGGTCGACTCCCCAAGGCCAAGTACAAGCGGCTGGCCCAGGAGCTATTGGTGGATCCCGACTGGCCGCCCAAGCCCAAGACGAGCACCAAGGCGAGGGGCATCGCCGCCGAGGGCGGGGGGCAGGGCTGGAGCCCGGGTAACACTGCCACCCAGTTATGACTAACCGTTGGGGAATCGGACTGGCTGAGGCCACGTGGTTGGGGCTGATATTGGTGGTGAGGGGGCCAACCGGCGGCAGTGGTGTCAGGAGGGGGAGCGGGCACCTGTGAGCACGCACCAGTTCCTGGCGTTCCATGCGGGTGAGGTCTAAGACGCCGAGTTACGCATATATACCTGACCCCATAGGTGCAATTCCAGCGAAAGTGTGCGGGGGTGGTGGTCGGGGAACGATTTGAAGCCCCTCCCCACCGCCACCGCACCCCTGGCACCGGGACCACCCCTTGGCGTCAAAATGGTCTACCTGCCCTACCTCAAACGACAAACTGGGCAATTTGAGGTGGTGATGTTGGCACACACTGACTTCCCCCCCCCCCCCCCCCCCCCCACCACCACCACCACCACCATGCACCTGATCCATTCAGCAGCCCCCATGTGTTTTGGGGCAGTTGCCGGAGAGAGGCTGTGTTGTGCCGAACGTCTGCCTTGCCCCTGTCGACCCCCCCACCCCTGCCGTGACTCAAAGAAACAAATGGAAATCACGAAGGGACTTGGTCATTTGCTCTGATGTTTGTTTTAAATTTCGAAAGCGGCCCAATTTCACTGCCCCTTTTCTGTTCAGGAGTGAAGAAACGTCAAAATACATGGAGAAATGTAACATTAATTCCAAGAGGGAAATGGTTGCTGTCTTCATGAGGTTCAAGCGGTACTGTCGTGGCTTCAGACACAATTCCCCATCTCACTCAGGTTCCCCACCCCCCACTTTAACCAGGCTGTCATGTTCAGCTACCAAGTTCTTACAAGGCCAGATATATTTTGTTGGAAGGAAGCGCACATTTAATTTTCTGTGTCTCTCTGCCTCTTTGTATCTGTCTGTCTCTCTTCCTCTCTTACTTGATGTCTGTCCTCACTTCCTCAACACCCTTGGGTTCCCTGTCACTCTCCCTCTCTTTCACTCTTCAACCCCACTCCCCTACACCCTCATTCTCTCTCTCCCTCTCTCTCTCTCTCTCTCTCTCTCTCTCTCTCTCTCACACGTCCCCCAACCCCCAGTTGTCCTGTTCCCCCCCCTTCCACCATCACTTGCACACTCCCCACACACCCCAGATTGCAACCTGGGTTACATGTTTGTTCTGTTTCAGCTCTTCTCTCCCTGACCCCCTAGTTCAGCAATTGTACCAGTGGATGGGTACCTGAGGAGGGGTAAGGCTGAAGCAACAATGAAAAATCATCCTGTGTTTTGGGGTTGGGGTGTGGTGGGTGGTGGGGTTTACATGTAGATGTAGTTACTGGGTGAGACGTTATGGGGATAAGTATTAGTGTCTGATTGAAACTTGGGGCCACACAATCAACTCTCATGAGAGAACTCTTCAATCGCACAGCAAATGAGGGATACATCCATAAATTATTTATTGCCATAAGTGCAGCGTTTTGGGGGAAGCGGGGTTGGGTTCTTTTTAAATTATTCACTGCACAGGTCCTGCTCTGAGAGCGGTCTACTGGTCTCACAGTTAAGACCATTGAAAAGCCAGCACCTTCTAATTGGGGATAAAAATATATTAAAGAGGCTTTGCTATTGAATATTTTAATTAATATAAATTCACAATAAAAAATAATGAACTTAAACTTGTCCATTTGTGTCTCGTAGTCAGAATAACCAGGAGGGACTGAATGGCTGTCTGATGTGACTGTGTTCTCCAGTGGTGTCTTGCTTGGAGTTGGTGGGGTGGGAGTGGTTAGATGAAGTACCAAGTGAGATGATGAATTGCTCTCTTTGCAGAGGGGCAGTTGGGATCTGACCAGCCAAATGGCCTCCGTGCCTGTAGTGTGAAGTTCTAATCAGTGGGAAGGGTGAAATGATGGCACTGTAAGCGGGTGGGTGTCATCGAATGGTCCAGTTGACTCTCGCTGCGTCAACTTCACTCGAATGTGGTCAAAAGTCAAACTGCTTCCTGTAGGAGGAATGGGTGCACGGTGATAACCGAATGGGCTAGCTTCAGTGTGTGATGGTGGACGAGGAGACCAGTAGTTCACGCTTCACTCTAATTTGAGATCTCCAGTCTGAATTTTTACAGCCTGTGTTTCTCTACCTACCCGTCTCTCTGTTTCGTGTCCTTCGAAGAATGGACTATATCGACTGTTGGCAAGTTGGGAGAAGGGCTGGCCTCTTACGTTGATGTGATGGGGGAATGCACAAAAGGCATTTGAATGTTCGATCAGCCGATGATCAGTGAGGCAGAATCAACAGGCTGAATGGCCTGTTCCTATTTAGCTTTTCCTCAGTCAGGAATGAGGAACTATTTGAATTTCTGATTGGGAGGCAGTTGAGGGATTCACAGCAAACTAACTGCACAGCGTCTAGTCAAAAGTCACCGCCATCTGCAGCGCTCAGCTCGCAAAGCCATGATGTAGAGGATTAGTCGCCAGCAAAATGTGGTCAGTGGACATTGCTTTTATCCTGTCACGGGACGTGAGGATGGCCAGGCCATGCCAACCCATCCCATGAGGGCAACAGTGAGGACTGCAGATGCTGGGGATCAGAGTCTAGACTAGAGCGGTGCTGGAAAAGCACAGCAGGTCAGGCAGCATCCGAGGAGCAGGAAAAATCGACGTTTTGGGCAAATCCCTTTGATAAGGCAGTGGTGAGCTGCTACCTTAAACTGCAGGGACATGCACACTGCTTTTGGGGAGGGGGTTTCTAAGATTCTGACCCAGTGACTGAACACATGGTGATACTGTATGGCTCATTCTGCTATAACGTGCGTTTCCTTAACACGAAATCGCTATAACACGTTTGACTGATTGGGGGCGCTTTTTAAAGCGAGTATTGGTTATAAATGCAATTCCAGCCCTCTTAGTTTAAATGGTGCTGGTATTACGCGGTTCTCTTATAACGCGGTATTACACTCCAGCAGAATTGCCTTGTGTTTGCATTGTCAACTCAAGTGGCCACATG
Source organism: Chiloscyllium punctatum (assembly GCF_047496795.1). Taxonomy (NCBI): domain Eukaryota; kingdom Metazoa; phylum Chordata; class Chondrichthyes; order Orectolobiformes; family Hemiscylliidae; genus Chiloscyllium; species Chiloscyllium punctatum. The sequence goes on from NC_092759.1 coordinate 5,433,582, forward strand.
CAGGTGGCGGGCATAGACCCTGCCCATTCTCTACGCCGATTGGTTGTTTCCCTTGCCCGTCATCACGGTGCCGTCCTCGGAATGGTAATCGTCGCTGTCTATCATGCGCAAACTCCACCTCCTTTCCCGCGCCGATTGGTCGACGCCACTATCCATCATTCGCAAGCGCCGATTGAGTGTTCCCCCTTATCGGTCATCGTGGTTGTCGATCACGGGTCGCACAACCCCACCCTCCCATCGCGGATTGGTCGTCACCGCTGCCGATCATACCCAAGACCCACCCCCTTTTCCCCTCTCCGATTCGGCGTTACTGCTGTCATTCATCCGCAGACCCTGCCTCCTCTCTTCCCCCCCCCCCCACCGCGCGGACTGAGTGACGTCGACTATGCTCGGGTCCCGCCCTCTTTCATGACGTTGCATCCCAGGCGACGGTTGGCCGCCCGCCGTTGCCGGGGCGACGGTTACTAAAAGTTTTTTTAAAAATTAAACGGAGAGGGGGAAAGACTAAAACCCCACGACTGCCTTCCTAATATTATAGTGACTTGACGATTTGGACGCGATTCCGTCGTCGAAAGTGACATAAGGTTGTCAACCGGCCGCCGGGTCAAAGGTCAGGGGCAAGAGACATGATGGCGACAGATTGAGGTAAATGAGAAAGAGTGGAGGAGGATTACAAATACAATGTATACCTTTTTATAAAACACTGGTGTGGTCTTAACAGGAATGTCTGTCCAATTTCTGGGTGCAATGAGGAGGGAGGACAACATTCCCCTGGGGGTGATTGTTTTTTTTCCCCCCCCCTGGAGCAGGGGGCTGACTTAAAAGAGGTTTATAAAATCATGAGGGGCATTGATAAGGTGAGAAGGGAGTGATTGAAAAGGGACCCCGAGAGGCATCTTCTTCACGCAGAGGGTGGTGCGTGCGTGGAATGAGCTGCCAGAGGAGGTGGTGGAGCAGTTGCAGCATTTGAAAGGCGTCTGGATGGGTATAAGATTAGATTCCATACAGTGTGGAAACAGGCCCTTCGGCCCAACCAGTCCGCACCCAAGAGTAACCCACCCAGACCCATTTCCCTCTGACTAATGCACCTAAGACTATGGGCAATTTAGCACGGCCAATTCGCCGTAACCTGCACACGGTGGCACAGTGATTAGCACTGCTGCCTCACAGCGCCGGGTTCAATTCCCGCCTTAGGCGACTGACTGTGTGGAGTTTGCACGTTCTCCCCGTGTCTGCGTGGGTTTCCTCCGGGTGCTCCGGTTTCCTCCCACAGTCCAAAGATGTGCAGGTCAGGTGAATTGGCCATGCTAAATTGCCCGTAGTGTTAGGTAAGGGGTAGATGTAGATGTAGGGGTATGGGTGGGTTTACGCTTCGGCGGGGCGGTGTGGACTTTTTTTTAGATTACTTACAGTGCGGAAACAGGCCCTTCGGCCCAACAAGTCCACACCGCCCCGCCGAAGCGTAACCCACCCATACCCCTACATTTACATCTACCCCTTACCTAACACTATGGGCAATTTAGCATGGCCAATTCACCTGACCTGCACATCTTTGGACTGTGGGAGGAAACCGGAGCACCTGGAGGAAACCCACGCAGACTTGTTGGGCCGAAGGGCCTGTTTCCACACTGTAAGTAATCTAATCTAACCTAATATAAACCTTTGGACTGTGGGGGGAAACTGGAGCACCCGGGGGAAACCCATGCAGATACAGGGAGAATGTGCAAACTCCACACAGATAGTGACGCGAGACCGGAATCGAATCTGGGATGCTGGTGCTGTGAGACAGCAGTGCTAACCACTGTGCCACCCCAATAAGAATAGGAAGGTGGGACTAGATTGGGTTGGGCTATCTGGTCGGCATGAATGAGTTGGACTGAAGGGTCTGTTTCTGTATGAGAGCAAACTTTTTTTCTCTAGATGTTAGATTTATTGTTGTCATCTGTACCAAAGTACAGTGAAAATTGAAAAATTTGCAGATGCTGTAAATCAGAAACAAAAACTGAAGTTACTGGAAAAGCTCAGCAAGTCTGGCAGCATCTGTGAAGGGAAATCAGAGTTAATGTTTTGGGTCCGGTGACCCTTCCTCAGAACCTAGGTACAGTGAAAAGCTTTGTTTTGCGAGCAGTACAGGCAGATCACAGCAAACAAGGACATACAGATCAGACGGTGCTTAGACACAGCAAGGCATACAGTTTACATTGCACAGGAGGTCATTCAGTCATACAGCATGGAAACATACCCTTCGGTCTAACCAGTCCATGCCAACCATAATTCCAAATAAAGTTAGTCCCACTTTCCTGCTCCTAGTCTGCGAAGGAAAATCAATGTTAACATGATCAACATTATTTGAAGAACAAGAGTCCATTAAGTAGTCTAATCATGGCGGGGAAGAAGCTGCTCTTGAACCTGTTGGTGAGTTGTTCGAGCTTCTGTATCTTCTGCCTGACGGAAGAGGTTGGAAAGAGGGGTCTTTGGCAGCCTTTCCACAGCAACAAGAAATGTAAATGGAGTTTGTTGAGTCCCCCTGCTCCCCAGAGGAAGGGGGAGCTTCTCTTGATGTTGGCTTGAGTGTTGTAATGGGCGTGCATTGTAGTGGACATTGAACACCCAGGCAAAGGGAGGGTGGAGGCTGGATGGAGGAGATATGTCTGGGGTTGGGAGGCGAGTGGCTTGAGGGATGGTGTCTTGAGGGGGGTGCAGCAGCAGGGAGGTGATAGGGTGGTAGCGACAAGGTTGAATGTCCAATGTAGGGGAGGTGGCAGGGAGGTTGATGGGAAGGTATGGGGTGTGGTGGGGAGATGTGGTAGGCAAATGGTAGAGGGAGGTGTTGGGAAATGGGAGATGGAGGGGAGTTGTGGGATCTGAAGAGGTGCTGGTGGTAGAGGTGTGGTCAGCCTAAGCTTCAGCCTCATATATGAGTCAGACACACCCCAATGCAAGAAACTAAACCCTCCGATGACTCCAGTGGTACGACTGGGTGTTGTCAAGTCACAGGTGCTGACTTTCAGATGAGACATGACACTGAGTGGAGATAGGAAGATGTCATAACATTATCGGAAGGACAGTAGAAGGTGGGCAATCGTCTAGGTGTCTTGGGGGCCAGACCTTTCTCTTATTTGGCATGGCACGATGGCTCAGTGGTTAGCACTGCCGCCTCTCAGCACCAGGGACCCAGGTTTGCTTCCAGCCTTGGGTGATATCTGTGTGAAATTGGCACACTCTTGTCGTGTCCATGTGGTTTCCTCCGGGTGCCCGGGTTTCCTCCCACTGTCCAAAGATATGCAGGTGGATTTTCCCTGCTAAATTGCCCATAGTGTTAGGTGCATTCGTCAGAGGGAAATGTATCTGGGTGGGTTACTCTTCAGAGGGTTGGTGTGGACTTGTTGGGCCAAATGGCCTGTTTCCCCACTGTAGGGAATAGAACATTACAGCGCAGTACAGGCCCTTCGGCCCTCGATGTTGCGCCGACCTGTCATACCAATCTGAAGCCCATCTAACCTACACTCTTCCATATACGTCCATATGCTTGTCCAATGACGACTTAAATGTACTTAAAGTTGGCAAATCTACTACCATTGAAGGCAAAGCATTCCATACCCTTACTACTCTCTGAGTAAAGAAACTACCTTTGACATCTGTCCTATATCTATCACCCCTCAATTTAAAGCTATGCCCCCTCGTGTTTGCCGTCACCATACTTGGAAAAAGGCTCTCCCTGTCCACACTATCTAACCCTCTGATTATCTTAAATGTCTCTATTAAGCCACCTCTCAACCTTCTTCTCTCTAACGAAAACAGCCTCAAGTCCCTCAGCCTTTCCTCGTAAGACCTTCCCTCCATACCAGGCAACCTCCTAGTAAATCTCCTCTGCACCCTTTCCAATGCTTCCACATCCTTCTTATACTGTGGTGACCAGAACTGTACACAATACTCCAAGTGCGGCCGCACCAGAGTTTTGTAGAGCTGTATCATAACCTCGTGGTTCCGGAACTCGATCCCTCTATTAATAAAAGCTAAAACACTGTATGCCTTCTTAACATCCTGTCAACCTGGGTGGCAACTTTCAAGGATCTGTGTACCTGGACACCGAGATCTCTCTGCTCATCTACTACCAAGAATCTTACCATTAGCCCAGTACTTTGCATTCCGGTTACTCCGACCAAAGTGAATCACCTCACACTTGTCTGCATTAAACTCCGTTTTCCACCTCTCAGCCCAGCTCTGCAGCTTATCTATGTCTCTCTGTAACCTACAACATCCTTCGTCACTATCCACAACTCCACCGACCTTAGTGTCATTTGCAAATTTACTAACCCACCCTTCTACGCCTTCATCCAGGTCGTTTATAAAAATGACGAACAGCAGTGGACCCAACACCGACCCTTGCGGTACACCACTAATAGCTGGACTCCAGGATGAACATTTCCCATCAACCACCATCCTCTGTCTTCTTTCAGCAAGCCAATTACTGATCCAAACTGCTATATCTCCCACAATCACATTCTTCCGCATTTTGTACAATAGCCTACTGTGGGGAACCTTATCGAACGCCTTGCTGAAATCCATATACGCCACATCAACCGGTTTACTCTCATCTACCTGTTTGGTCACCTTCTCAAAGAACTCAATAAGGTTTGTGAGGCATGACCTACCCTTCACAAAACCGTGCTGACTATCCCTAATCAAATTATTCTTTCCTAGATGATTATAAATCTTATCTCTGATAACCTTTTCCAACACTTTACCAACAACTGAAGTAAGGCTCACTGGTCTATAATTACCAGGGTTGTCTCTCCTCCCCTTCTTGAACAGGGGAACCACATTTGCTATCCTCCAGTCTTCTGGCACTATTCCTGTAGACAATGATGATTTAAAGATCAATGCCAAAGGCTCGGCAATCTCCTCCCTAGCTTCCCAGAGGATCCTAGGATAAATCCCATCCAGCCCAGGGCACACATCTATTTTCACACTCTGCAGGATTTCTAACACCTCTTCCTTGTGAACCTCAATCATACCTAGTCTAGTAGCCTGTATCTCAGTATTCTCTTGACAACATTGTCATTTTCTAGAGTGAATACTGTTGAAAAATATTCATTTAATGCTTCCCCTATCTCCTCGGACTCCACACACAACTTCCCACTACTATCCTTGATTGGCCCTAATCTTACTCTCGTCATTCTTTTATTTCTTAAATACCTATAGAAAGCCTTCGGGTTTACCCTGATCCTATTCACCAACAACTTCTCATGTCTCCTCCTGGCTCTTCTGAGCTCTCTCTTTGGGTCTTTCCTGGCTACCTTTAAACCCTCAAGTGCCCTAACTGAGCCTTCACATCTCATCCTAACATAAGCCTTCTTCTTCCTCTTGACCAGAGATTCCACTTCCTTTGTAAACCACGGCTCCCGCACTCTACAGCTTCCTCCCTGCCTGACAGGTACATACTTATCTAGGACACACAGGAGCTTTTCCTTGAATAAGCTCCACATTTCTAATGTGCCCATCCCCTGCAGTTTCCTTCCCCATCCTATGCTTCCTAAATCTTGCCTAATCGCATCGTAATTGCCTTTCCCCCAGCTGCAACTCTTGCCCAGTAGTATACACCTATCCCTTTCTATCACTAAAGTAAAAATAACAGAATTGTGATCGCTATCACCAAAGTGCTCACCTACTTCCAAGTCTAACACCTGGCCGGGCTCATTACCCAGTACTAAATCTAATGTGGCTTTGCCCCTTGTTGGCCTGTCTACATACTGTGTCAGGAAGCCCTCCTGCGCACACTGGACAAAAACTGACCCATCTATAGTACTCGTACTATAGTGTTCCCAGTCAATATTTGGAAAGTTGAAGTCCCCATGACAACTACCCTGTCTCTCTCACTCCTATCGAGAATCATCTTTGCAATCCTTTCCTCTACATCTCTGGAACTATTTGGAGGCCTACAGAAAACTCCCAACAGGGTGACCTCTCCTTTACTATTTCTAACCTCAGCTCATACTACCTCAGTTGACGAGTCCCCAAACATCCTTTCTGCAACTGTAATACTGTCCTTGACCAACAATGCCACACCACACCCCTCTTTTACCATCTTCTCTGTTCTTACTGAAACACCTAAATCCTGGAACCTGCAACAACCATTCCTGTCCCTGCTCTATCCATGTCTCCGAAATGGCCACAACATCGAAGTCCCAGGTACCAACCCATGCTGCAAGTTCACCCACCATACTCCGGATGCTCCTCGCATCGAAGTAGACACACTTCAAACCAGCCTCTTGCTTGCTGGTGCCATCTTGCGTCCCTGAAACTTGATTTTGGACCTCCACACTCTCAACCTTTTCTATACTCAAACTACAATTTTGGTTCCCATCCCCCTGCTGGATTAGTTTAAACCCACCCTAATAGCCTTAGCGAATTTCACCCCCAGGATATTGGTACCCCTCTGGTTCAGATGAAGACCATCCTGCTTGTAGAGGTCCCACCTACCCCAGAAAGAGCCGCAATTATCCAAGAATCCAAAGCCTTCCCTCCTGCACCATCCCTGTAGACACATGTTCAACTCCTCTCTCTCCCTATTCCTTGTCTCACTAGCACGTGGCACGGGCAACAAACCAAAGACAACAACTCTGTTCATCCTAGCTCTAAGCTTCCATCCTAGCTCCCTGAATTTCTGCCTTAAATCCCCATCTATGTCGTTGGTGCCTATGTGGACCACGACTTGGGGCTGCTCCCCCTTCCCCTTAAGGATCCCAAATCTAACCCATTGTTCCTTCTGGAAAGATAGATGCAGTAAAGATAAATGAGAACGGTCCTGGGGATTAGGGATTTTAGCTCTGTGGCTAGTTTGGAGAAGCTAGGGTTGTTCACCTGAGAAAACAGAAGGTTGAGAGGAAATTTCAGCGACATGTTCAAAACACGAGGTTTCTGAGCTGTGTGAAAACGGTTCCTATTGTAGGAAAGATTTAAGGCGATTGGTGAAAGAAACGTTGGAGTCTTGAGGAGAAACATTTTCACATGGCAAGTAATTAGTAGTTAGATATTGTGGTGGAGGCAGATTCAGTTGAGGCTTTTAAAGAGAGAATTGGATCATTGCCTGAAGGAAAAATATTTGCAGGGCAACAAGTAACTTGCAGGGGAGCGGGATTAACTGAGCTCCTGTCTTAGAGCCAGCACAGACTCATTGGACTAAATGGTCTCTGTCACTGCTATTGCCATTTTGTGATTTAAATTTAAATCCGGGGAGGGAGACATTTAGAAACCATAGCCTGGGTTTTTGACTAAGGGCTGTTTTGAAGGGATAATGGATTTCTTTTCTGCTTTGGAGCCACAGCTTGTGCTCTGATATTGTGCTGCTCCTTTTCTTCATGTGTTTAAACTTTATTTCTTTGTGATGAAGACCTAACTGCAAACAAAAACATTATTTAATCTCCTCTTGGGGAAATAAAGGAGTGAAGCTGTGACTCTCAATCTGGCAGGAATCAAAACTGGGTGTTGCATATTTAGAAACTGCCAAAGCCGCATCTGTTGAGAAATACGCAATGCAGGAGGAAGCCATTTGGCCCATTTAGTCTGTGCTGGCTCCTTCAAAGACATTTCCATATAGTTACACACCACATGGAACTGCGCTACTTTGCTGTTTACTTACAGCCCTGTACAACTTTTCCATTTATTTATCCCCTTTTGGAAGATCTTATTAAATTTAGTTCTAGCTCTCAACCACTCGCTATATCTAAATAACAATTCTCCTTTCTTCTCACTGCTAATTATCACTGATTATTTTGCTAATTAATGTAGTTCACTGATGGGCCATTTGGCCCATCATATTCACACTGGCTCTTTGAATATGCATTATGATATAGTGCCATTCTTCCTTCTTTTCCCCATACCCTTGCACATTGTATCTATTTAAATAATTATCCAATTCCTTCTTAAATTCCTTGATTGAACATGCTCCCTCCACACTTTCGGACACTGCATCCTGGTCTCCAACTACTCGCGAATGACAATATGTCTTCTCACATCACATGTACTACGTGTGCAGATCACTTCCAACCAGTTCCCTCTTGTTCTTGATCAGTTTATGAGCAGGGATAGTTTCTCCCTAACTACCCCTTCATGATTTCAAAAGCTGCAATCAAATCCCCTCCTGGCCTTATCTTGTCTAAGGCAAGCAGTCTCAACTTCAAAGATTCATCTTTGTGAACTTTCTCATCGATGGAACATTTCTCATAAAGCTCTTTGGAATTCGCTACCCCAGAGAGTTGTAGTGCTCAATCTTTGCATCTATTGCAGACTGGGATTGGTAGATTATCTGACATGGGATTAGAGTGCAAATCAAGTTAAGGTCAGACACTAGTCATGCTCTGAAGAAGAGTTTTTGGACTCGACATTAGCTCTGTTCCTTGCCCCACAGAGTTGCCAGCCTGCTGAATTTCTCCAGCATTTTCTGTTTTCCTATCAGCAGTGATCTTAATGATGGGGACTGATATGAACTACTCCTGCTCCTGTTTCTTAGATTCCCAGTGCACTGTGCAAGCATAGATAGAGAGTGTTAACAGAATAATGCACTGTGTAGGGCATCACAGCCAACGCCCAATCCTGATGCACATATGAGAGTCCCTGGGTGGTGATTGGGTGCAGGAGGCTTTGCTGACTTCCCTCTCTGCAGCTCAGGAGGCTGAACCTGACTGCCGTACTCCAGTAGCTAATCTGTGACCAAATTTCCCACCCTCCATTTTGAGTGAAGTTGAGTTTTTTTTTAAGTCACCCGGATTCCTGAATTTATTAGCCAATAGCCAGGCTATGGCTATCAATGCATGCATGGGACTTAGTTGAGGAACAAAGATGCAAAAATACAAAAGTTGCTATCTGAGATGCACACTCCAACAGCAGCTTCTCAAAAATGATATCTTGTTGAAAACAGCTGCTTGTCACCGTTTTAGGCAGCATGGTCGCTCAGTGGTTAGCACTGCTGCCTCACAGGCCCAGAGATCTGTGTTCAATTCCAACCTTGGGCGACTATCGGTGTGGAGTTTGCACATTCTCCCAGTGTCTGTGTAGACTTCCTCCGGTGCTCCGGTTTCCTCCCACAATCCAAAGATGTGCAGGTCCGGTGAATTGGCCGTGCTAAATTGCCCCTAGTGTTCAGGGTGTAAGTTAGATGCATTGGTCAGTGGTAAATGTAGAGTGGTAGGGGAATGGGTCTGGGTGGGTTACTTTTCGGAGGGTCAGTGTGGACTTTTTGGGCCGAAATGTAGGGGCTCTATGAATACTTATTTCAAGTGGTATTAAATTCTTGGACTTGCACAGTTCAATACAAACTAAACCCACCAAAGAAGCTGAAGTTTTCTCCATTTCAGTTTATGTCATAGAGTCATACAGCATGGAAATTGACACTTCAGTCCAACTCATCTGTGCTGATCAGACATCCCAATCTGACCTACTCCCATTTGCCAGCATTTGGCCCATATCCCTCTAAACCCTTTCTATCCATGTGCCCACCCAGATGCCTCTTAAAATGTACCAGCCTCCACCACTTTCTCTGGCAGCTCACTCCATACACGCACCACCCTCTGCATGAGAAAGTTACATCTCAGCTGCCTTTTAAATCTTTTCCCTCTCACCTTAACCCTATGCCTTCTAGTTTTGGACTTCCCCTCCCTAGGATAAAGACCATGGCTATTCCCTTTATCCATGCCCTCTCATGATTTTATAAACCTCTATAAGGTAAGTCCCAATGCCATAACAAGTGGTAATAGCTGCCCATCAACCTGTCTTAACATTGAACATTCATAGTTGCAATTAAAGTGTCATTCTTTCAGCTTTTAGTGATTGTTGGAAAATATTAAGTAAAAATTTTTCCTTAAAATTTGGAAAAAAAAAAGTATCATCTCTTTTGTTTCTATTATCTTGCCTTTTTTTCCCCTCTCAGTACTTCTCTTTGCAAATTTTATTTGACTTGAAAGTCAACTCCTCTAATTTATACTTCCTTGTTCAGTTCACTAAGACCCGGGTGCTCTTTGGACGTATCTGTTTCCACCAGAGACATCTGCAAGGGGGTGGGGTGGGGAGTGTGGTGAGGCTGGGATCCTTGGAGGTGAAGGACACGGAGTTGTCAGTAGGTCACCTGTGATTGGCACTGTGTAGAGTGTTGCTCAGTTTGTGTTTTTGAGAGTCTCAGTGGTGGCTCTCCACCGGTCCCATCGAACATCACAAAGAATGGTCAGTTAGTAGCATGTCTCATGATATTAATTTTAGTGACGCGTTAAATGGGTGATCGTCTTCTTACATGTACAAATGTACAAATTAGGAGTGGGCCATTCAGCCCCTCAAGCTTATGTCATCGTCATTAAGTGAGGTTATAGAATCCCTACAGTATGGAAGCAGGCCATTCAGCCCTGAGGGTGGACTTGAACCTGAGTCCCTAGCCCTATGAGGCAACAGTGTTAACCACTGTGCTGCCCGGATATCTGATCTTACTATGAACCCAACTGTACTTCCCCATCCACCAGCTTCAATCTTAGACTCCCTTGTTTAATTAAGAACCTGTATTAAAATGTTCAATAGGTTGCCGTGCGAAAGAGAATTCCACATACAAATAGAGTCATAGAGATGTACAGCATGGAAACAAACCCTTCCGTCCAACACACCCATGCCGACTAGATATCCCAACCCAATGTAGTCCCACCAGCCAGCACCCGGCCCACATCCCTCCAAACCCTTCCTATTCATGTACCCATCCAAATGCATCTTAAGTGTTGCAATTGTACCAGCCTCCACCACTTCCTCTGGCAGCTCATTCCATACACGTACCACCTTCTGCATGAAAAAGTTGCCCCTTAGGTCTCTCTTATATCTTTCCCCTCTCACCCTAAACCTATGCCCTCTAGCTCTGGACTCCCCAACCCCAGGTAAAAGACTTTATCGATTTATCCTATCTATGCCCCTCATAATTTTGTAAACCTCTATAAGGTCACCCCTCGGCCTCCGACGCTCCAGGGAAAACAGCCCCAGCCTGTTCAGCCTCTCCCTGTAGCTCAAATCCTCCAACCCTGGCAGTATCCTTGTAAATCTTTTCTGAACCCTTTCAAGTTTCACAACATCTTTCCGATAGGAAGGAGACCAGAATTGCACGCAATATTCCAACAGTGGCCTAACCAATGTCCTGTACAGCCGCAACATGACCTCCCAACTCCTGTACTCAATACTCTGACCAATAAAGGAAAGCATACCAAATGCATTCTTCACTATCCTATCTATTTGCGACTCCACTTTCAAGGAGCTATGAACCTGCACTCCAAGGTCTCTTTGTTCAGCAACACTCCCTCGGACCTTACCATTAAGTGTATAAGTCCTGCTAAGACTTGCTTTCCCAAAATGCAGCACATCGCATTTATCTGAATTAAACTCCATCTGCCATTTCTCAGCCCATTGACCCATCTGGTCCAGATCCTGTTGTAATCTGTGGTAACCCTCTTCGCTGTCCACTACACCTCCAATTTTGGTGTCTTCTGCAAACTCACTAACTGTACCTCTTATGCTCGCATCCAAATCATTTATGTAAATGACAAAAAGTAGAAGGCCCAGCACCGATCCTTGTGGTACTCCACTGGTCACAGGCCTCCAGTCTGAAAAACAACCCTCCACCACCACCCTCTGTCTTCTACCTTTGAGCCAGTTATGTATCCAAGTGGCTACTTCTCCCTGTATTCCATGAGATCTAACCTTGCTAATCAGTCTCCCTTGTTGAATGCCTTACTGAAGTCCGTATAGATCACATCTACTGCTCTGCCCTCATCAATCTTCTTTGTTACTTCTTCAAAAAACTCAATCACGTTTGTGAGACATGATTTCCCACGCACAAAGCCATGTTGACTATCCCTAATCAGTCGTTGCCTTTCCAAATACATGCACATTGTGTCCCTCAGGATTCCCCCCAACAACTTGTCCACTACCGAGGTCAGGCTCACCGGTCTATAGTTCCCTGGCTTGTCTTTACCACCCTTCTTAAACAGTGGCACCACGTTTGCCAACCTCCAGTCTTCCGGCACCTCACCTATGACTATCGATGATACAAATATCTCAGCAAGGTGCCTAGCAATCACTTCTCTAGCTTCCCACAGAGTTCTCGGGTTCACCTGATCAGGTCCTGGGGATTTATCCACCTTTAACTGTTTCAAGACATCCAGCACTTCCTCCTCTGTAATCTGGACATTTTTCAAGATGTCACCATCTATTTCCCTACAGTCTATATCTTCCATATCCTTTTCCACAGTAAATACTGATGCAAAATATTCATTTAGTATCTCCCCCATTTTCTGTGGCTCCACACAAAGGCCGTCATGCTGATCTTTGAGGGGCCCTATCCTCTCCCTAGTTACCCTTTTGGCCTTAATATATTTGTAAAAACCCTTTGGATTCTCCTTAGCCCTATTTGTCAAAGCTATCTCATGTCCCTGTTTTGCCCTCCTGATTTCCCTCTGAAGTATACTCCTGCTGCCTTTATATTCTTCTAAGGATCACTCGATCTATCCTGTCTGTACCTGACATATGCTTCCTTCTTTTTCTTAACCAAACCCTCAATTTCTTTAGTCATCCAGCATTCCCTATACCTAGCAGCCTTCCCTTTCACCATGACAGGAATATACTTTCTGTGGATTCTTGTTATCTAATTTCTGAAGGCTTCCCATTTTCCAGCCGTCCCTTTACCTGCGAACATCTGCCTCCAATCAGTTTTCGAAAGTTCTTGCCTAATACCATCAAAATTGGTCTTTCTCCAATTCAGAACTTCAACTTTTAGATCTGGTCTGTCCTCTGTGAACCTCTGTGACAAATAAAGTTCTCATCTCTGCCTTAAAAGTCTGAGTACTTGACCTATTGTAACCTCTTAGTTTTAAAATGTGTCTCCAAGTCTCTCACAAAAGGGAAAAACATACTGTCAGGATCCATGATGTCAAACAGGACCAATATCCTATTTGTTTCAATAAGATCACCTCTCTGGTTTCTGTTTAGATGCCATTTCTCTCGCTTCCACCAACTTCAAGCCTCAATGTTCTACCATCTACTCCACCTCGCACAGAAATTGTTTGAGAGTAAAGAGATGGTTAACTGTCTATCGTCTATTATTAATATCTCTCAATGTGGGCAGGTTTTGAGGAAGGAAGGACTGTAAGTAGAAGCTTTATCGACCTGTTCCTATTCCCATGCTGGCAGGTATTCAGATTCCCTGCTGTTGAAGATGAAGGCAGATACTTTGACCTAGCCTAGAAAGATGTACGCCCCTCAGAACTATGCGGATGAAGACAGTCTCCCCGTTCGGGCGGTGCCAAGACCGCTGGATGTAGAGCCAGTCCGGATGGACTCCCTCTCCGACCTGGATGTGTCCCTGACACCCGACAAGATCGGCAAGTCCGTGGGAATACTGAAGAAGCGAGAAGGGCCAAGCAGCGATGTGGCAAGCAGGAGAGTCAGCCGGCGGCAGGTAATTACATTGCCCCTTTCCACTGAGCAATATTAACATATTCCAGGGACCCTCCTTGCCCCGGTCAAAATTAACACATTCTAGAGAACCCCCTTCCCTATGGGCAATATTAACACACTCCAGGGACTCCCTTTCCCCTGGGTAATATTAACACATTCCAATGACCTCCCCACTTCCCCTAATCAATGTTAGCACTTTTCAAGAGGCCCCCTCCTTCCCCCAGCTAATGCTAACACGTTTCTAAGACCCATTTCTCTTTGGACCATATTAAAGCATTCTGGTGACTCCCTTCCCCTGGCCAATATTTACACATTCCCAACTGTGCCCGTCCACAATCATTGCCAACGCATTCACAGAGAACCTTGAACTCTGCATACAGTCAGGGTCAAGATCCAGACTGAAGCCCTTGAGGGTTTGGCATGGGTCTTCCAAGAACATCTCAATATGCTTTGTTAATTCCTCAGATCCCGGGCAGGCACTGTGAGTACAGACACATCGAAGTTCACTCTTTCCTTCTCCTCTCGCATGGGTTTATTCAGCTTCTCTGTAAATGCATCTAGACCATCCACCTCCCTGTGGCCGAAAGTTCCCCATTCTCTCCACTCTGGGCAAAAAGTTTAATTTATCAGTGACTCTATTGTGCAGTTCAAACCGTTAGTACTGTTGCACCCCAGGGACGTTCTACAGATGCTGAGCTAGACCAGGCCATTCTGTCTATCAAAGCTGTTCCATCCATAATTCATATGGTCATGTCATCCCTAGAGGTCTGACTGTGGAATTGTAAATATTTATTGGTGGGCTTTAGCTTCTGGTATGCACCAGATACTTGTAGATTTGTGAGAAGGACTTCAGAGATTTATTCCACAACACTACCAACTGGCTGGAGCCCATTAGTATTTGTCCAGGCCATTCCAATTCTGTTTTCTTTTGTTTCTTCCTAGAACAAAAATAATTTAAGTCATAGAGTCACACAGCACAGAAACCGATCCTTTGCTCCAACTCATCCATGCTGACCAGATATCCTAAATTAATCTAGTCCCATTTCCTAGCATTTGGCCCATATCCCTCTAAACCCTTCCTACTCATGTACCCATCCAGATGCCTTTTAAATGTTGTAATTGGACCAGCCTCCACCTTCTCCTCTGGGAGCTCATCCCGTACATGCACCACCCTCTGCATGGAAAAAGTTACCCCTTAGGTCCTTTTTAAATCTTTCCCCTCTCACCTTAAACCTATGCCATCTAAGGCTGTACGTTTGCTCACTGAACTGATAGGTTTGTGCAGAGACGTTTTATTGCCATGCTAGTTAACGTCATCAGTGAGCCTCCGGTGAAGTGCTGGTGTTCTGCCTTGCTTTCTGTTTATGTGTCTTGGTCTCTTAAGATGGGTGATAACCGTTTCCGGTTCTTTTTTCTCAGAGGTTGGTAAATGAGGTCCAGATTGATGGGTTTATTGATGGAGTTCCAGTTTGAATGCCAGGCCCTAGGAATTCCCGTGCATGTCTCTGTTTAGCCTGTCCCAGGCTGGATGTGTTGTCCCACTCAAAATGGTGTCCTTCTTCATCTGTGTGGATTTGGAGCCCATTTACCCACCTCTGAGAATATGGACAGGAAATGATATCACCCACCTTAAGAGACCAAGACACACAAATAGAAAGTGAGACAGAACACCAGCACTTCACTGGAAGCTCACTGACGACGTTAACTAGCATGGCGACAAAACGTCTGAACACAAACCTATCAGTTCAGTGAGCAAACGTACAGCCTTAGATGGTATAGGTTTAAGGTGAGAGGGGAAAGATTTAAAAAGGACCTAAGGGGTAACTTTTTCCATGCAGAGGGTGGTGCATGTACGGGATGAGCTCCCAGAGGAGATGGTGGAGGCTGATCCAATTACAACATTTAAAAGGCATCTGGATGGGTACATGAGTAGGAAGGGTTTAGAGGGATATGGGCCAAATGCTAGGAACCGTCTGAGAACAAACCTAGCGGCTCAGTGAGCAAACTGACAACTTGAACCTCAACCTGAGGTATAAATCTTCTCAAAAAATCACTATGCCTTCTAGTTTTGGGCTCCCCTACTCTGGGAAAAAGACTTTGGCTATTCACTCTATCCATGCCCCTCATGACTTTATAAACCTCTATAAAGTTAGCCTCCAATGCTCCATGTAAAATAGCCCCAGTCTCTTCAGCCTCTCCCTATAGCTGAAACTCTCCAACCCTGGCAACATCCTTGTAAGTGTTTTCTAAACCCTTTCAAGTTTAACAATATCTTTCCTAGAGCAGGGAGACTAGGATTGAATGCAGTATTCCAGAAGTGGCCAAACCAATGTCCTGTACAGCCGCAACATGACCTCCCAACTCCAGTACTCAATGCACTAATCAATAAAGACAAGCGTACCAAACCCTTCATCAATGTAAACACAAGCTGGACACTTCAAACTGTGTTTTAGTCTGACTCCTATATTGTTTCTCACTGCAGGTTGAGGCTAGGTGTAGTGATCAGAAATGGGTGTTTTAAGACAGCTTTTCTAGGTCACCTGATATAGTCACATCCCCAGTTTGAAGTTAGTTAGTTACAGTGTGGAAACAGGCCCTTCGGCCCAACAAGTCCACACTGACCCTCTGATGAGCAGACCACCCAGACCCATTCCCCTACATTAACCCTTTCACCTAACACTATGGGCAATTTAGCATGGCCAATTCACTTAACCTGCACATTTTTGAACTGTGGGAGGAAACCAGAGCACCCGGAGGAAACCCACGCAGACACGGGGAGAACGTGCAAACTCCACACAGTCAGTCGCCTGAGGTGGGAATTGAACCCGGGTCTCTGGCGCTGTGAGGGAGCAGTGCTCACCACTGTGCCACCGTGCCACCCACTTGTGTTGTTATTCTGGTTATAGTCCCGTTATAAGTTCTGAGAACCCCATCTATCAGGGGAATTGGCCAAGGTAAACGTGTAACATTGTAATTACAACATTCCAAAAGTGGTGATGCCACAGCACTGTTGCGGCAGAAACGGTGTGTTAAATTTACACAGGCCGTTTACTATGTCACTGTAGGCATGCTCATTTATCATGGAAAAAGCTGGCAGGAAGTGGCTGCATACATTAACACATACCCACTTGCCTCCAGCAATGATCCCTGTTGTAATATGTCTCTTCTTTCTAACTCTCAACCCTCACTCATTTCTCAGAAAATATGCCAATATTCCAAAAGTAAAAAAGATACCTAAGGGCTGATTGTCCAGATGGGTGTCCTCAACATAAAACACTAAATGTCTGAGAGTGCTGAGGTATGATGGCTGTGTGGTTGTTGTCACTTCAGTGGGCAAGCAACAAATATGGTGCAGAGACAGGTTCCCAGTCTCGCAGTTGTGTGTGCCAGTGGGTGGGAATCTGGGTCACAATGTGGGTTGGAGAGTTGGCCATCTGGTGACTGTGGAATGTCTGATTTTAGAATTCTAAACTTCTTTCCATTTGCAGGTACGGTTTGACACTGACTCTGGCTCGGAGGGCTCTGACAAGAAAGCATTAGTTTCAGGTGACCCAGATCACCAGGAAGAGGGCACAAGCCCTGTGGACACAGCTCCGGAATTGGCTTCCGAGGGGATGGAATCGAACGTTCAGACTGTGACCAATCCGTCCTCCACCCTCTCCAGCGACTACAAGGCTAAAGGTACCAGAGACCACGGCGACTCACGGAAGACCAGAGCAGTCAAAGCAGCCAGGCCGAGCAAGGCTTGCAAGCCCCCTCAGCAGGGAGGGCTCCTAGGGGGTGCTGAGGACCATGGGGCCCCTCCCCTTGCCATCCCGGAGTATAACACCACCCTGGCATTGGGGCAGGAGCTTCAGCAGCTGAGGAAAGCAGGCTTCGATGCGAAAAAAGCTGCCGCAGAGCAGCTGAAGAGGTCGTCAGTGACACGGAATTGCGTAGAGGGGAAAGTGGCGGAAGGTAAAGATTGGGATGCGAGGGAATAGACTGTGTGGGCACTATGTGACTCAGTAGCTCAATGGCTAGCCTGGCTGCCTCAGCGCCAGGGACCCTGGTTTGACTCCACCCTTGAGTGACTGTTTGTTTACATGTTCCCCTTCATGTCGCCGTGGGTTTTCTCTGGGTGCTCCCACAGTCTAAAGGTGTGCAGGTTTGGTGGATTGGCAATGGGAGATGCATGGTTCCAGTGATAGGGTGGGGAATTGTGGGCCTGGTGGGGGATGCTCTTCAGAGGGTCAGTGTGAACTTGATGGGCTGAATGGCCTGCTTCCATATTGGAGCGATTCTGTGATTGAGTGAATGAGTCCTGTTTGCTAAAAGCTGAACTGGTCAAGGAATCTGCCTTGGTGTTCAATGTGGTGTAAGCACCGGATAAAAACATACTTACCAATTTGCCAGAACAGACTATTGGTTTCCGTACAAACTGCATGAGACATTTTTGGGCAAACGAGTTAAACTGGCCTATTGACGACAACATAGTCAGTGAGGATTGTCCTAAAATCCCATCTGGTTCACTCATATTCTTCACGGAAGGAAATCTACCGTCCTCACCCAGTCTGATCTACAGATCCACAATGATGTGATTGACTCTTAACTGTCCTCTAGGCAATTAGGGATAGGCAGTGAATGCTGATCAAGCAAGTGATACCCACATTCCATGAGCAACAAAAAACTATGTGATGATTTAATTGAGGTAGCTAAGGTAATTAGAGAGCCACTTGGAGACCAGAGGCTTTTAGTTTAGTTTATATGTCAGCATAGGATGGATGGGCCAAATGGCCTGTTCCTGTGCTGTACTGTTCTTTGTTCCTTGTTTGTAGGATCCTAAGGTAGATGGGGATAGTGAGGAATGATGGTCAGTAATAGTAATCAGTCATGATCTAACTGGAGGTGCAGCAGGCTTGATAGACCATATGGCTTCCCCCTCCTTTCCTGCCTGGCCTCTCCATAGTGTTGGCTGTTTATTCTTCTCCATCTCCTCCTGTAATTCACCCATTCCTCTTCCGATCTGTTGCAGTTTATGGCAGTCCCATTTCCATCACACTCACTTCCTCCTCCTCCCCTCTCTCTCTCTCTCTCTCTCTCTCTCTCTATCTCTCTCCTTTCTTTCTCTCTCTCCTCCTCCCCTCCCTCCCCCCCCCCCCCCCCGCCACCGTCCGCTACTGGAAACCAGCCTGTTCTCTGCCTGTTCCCTCCACAATCCTCACTGAGCCGCTAACTCCTGACCTCATCCTTCCTCATTGCTGCACACTCATCTCTGCACCTGCATCTCATTCATGCCAAGTCATCAATTCTTTCATGATGTTGTCCACATTTCTTATTTTCTGCTTTTAACCATGAACTTATTTAAGAAAGGCTATAAGGAGAAGCCTGGGAACTATAGACCAGTGAGTCTGACATCAGTGGTGTGCAAGTTGTTGGAGGGGAATCTGAGAGATAGGATTTGCACGCATTTGGAAAGGCAAGGACTGATAATGGACAGTCAGCATGGCTTTGTGTGTGGGAAATTGTCTCACTAACTTAATTGAGTTTTTTGAGGACATGACCAAAAGGTTAGATGAGGGCAGAGCAGTCAACATTGTCTACATGGACACTACTAAAGTTCTAACAAGGTTCCGCATGGTAGACTGGTTAGTAAAGTTAGATCACATAGGATTCAGAGAAAGCTTGCCAATTGGATACAAAATTGGCTTAATAGTAGGAGACAGAGGGTGGTAGTGGAGCATTGTGTTTCAGACTGGAGGCCTGTGACCAGCGGGTCCCAGTGTCATTTATATGAACGATTTGAATGAGAATTTAGGAAGAATGGTTAGTACATTTGCAAATGACAGCAAAATTGGTGATGTAGTGGACAGTAATGAAAGTAATCGTAAGATTACAGAGGTATTTTGGTCAATTGAGCCAATGGGTGGAGGAGTGGAAGATGAAGTTTAATTTGGATAATATTAAGTATAGAATTTTGTAAAACAAGCAAGGACTTATACAGTTAATAGTGTCCTGGGTGGTGTTGTCAAACAGAGAGACCTTGGAGTTTGGAAGCACAGTTCCTTGAAAGTTGTGTCACAGGTAGTCATGGTGTTGAAGAAAGCACTTAGCACGCTTGCCTTCATTACTCAGACTACTAAATATTGGAGTTGGGACATCATGTTGCAGTTGTGCAGAATGTTGGTGAGGGCATGTTTGGACTATTGTGTCCTGGTCAGGTCACCCTGCTATGGGAAGAATATTATTAAATTGGAGAGGGTTCAGAAATGATTTACAATGATGTTGCTGGGACTAGAGAGTTTGTGTTATAATGAGATGCTGGATAGACTGGAACTTTTTTTTTCACTGGAGCGTAGGAGGTTGAGGGGTGACCTTATAGAGGTTTATAAAATTATGAGGGCATAGATAAGGTGAATAGTAAAGATCTCGGATAGGGAAGTTCAAAAGTAGAAGGCATATTTTTAAGGTGAGAGGAGAAGGATTTAAAAGAGACCTGA
Source organism: Chiloscyllium punctatum (assembly GCF_047496795.1). NCBI lineage: Eukaryota > Metazoa > Chordata > Chondrichthyes > Orectolobiformes > Hemiscylliidae > Chiloscyllium > Chiloscyllium punctatum. The sequence continues at coordinate 5,453,537 of NC_092759.1, forward strand.
GGGGCAACTTTTTCACAAAGAGCATGGTTCGCATGTGCAATGAACTACCATAGGAAGTGGTAGATGTGGGTATAGTTACAACATTTAAAAGACTTTTGGACAGGTACACGAATAGGAAATGTTTAGAGGGATATGGGCCAAATGCAGACATGTGGGACTTGGTCAGCATTGATATGCTGGAACGAAGGATCTGTTTCCATGCTGTATGGCTCCATGGCTGTATCCAGTGCTGGGCTAGGCCAATCTTTGCTGCTCATCTGTTAATTACCTTGGAGATGATGAAGGTAAGCTGCCGACTTGACATGTCGCAATCCACATGCTGGAGGGACACCCACACAGTGCTGTTAGGGAGGGAGTTCCAGGATTTTGACCCAGCAACACTGAAGGAACGGTGATATATTTGCAAGTCAGGATGGTGAATAACGTGGAGAGGAATTCGCAGGAGGTGGTGTTCCATGTATCTGCTGCCCTTGTCTTTCTAGGTTGTGACTTTGGAAGGTGCTGCTGCAGGCGCCTGGGAGAGTTTCTACAGTGCATCTTGTGGATGGTACGCACTGCTGCTACTGAGTGTCGGTGATGGAGGGAGTGGATGCTTGTGGACGCGGTACCAATCAAATAGGTTGCTTTGTCCTATGTTGAGCTTCTTGAGTGTTGTTGGAGCAGCCCCCATCCAGGCAAATGGAGAGTATTGCTTTTGTTGTCAGTAACAAAGTCAGTCTTGCAATAGCCTTAATAAGAATGTCATAAGAATGTTTTTACTTGCAGGAACAAGTCACCACGTAGAGGCAGATGTGATGTAATCATTTCACGTTTTCACTTCTTGCAAAGGGGATGGTTGCACCTTTACTATCTGTTAATGGTGACCAGCTGCAGACTTTTATTGCTGAGGGTTATCTTCCCTGCAGAATTTCTTACAAGCTGTGGCTGTTCCGAAAGGGTCAGATAGCATCCGGAATGGCATCCTCTGTCAACTGGGCTGTTGCAAGGTCCTAATGTCTGCCCACACATCTGTGTACTCGCTGCACAGAGTGGGCATGTCAGACAACACTGGACAAGGGTATGACACGTTAGCGAAGCACGGAGCATAGGCAGGGTTATGATGCAGATCAGTTACGATCTGGCCTAATAGTGTTACAAACCCGAGGGGCCGAATGGCCTCCTGTTTGTTGCTCATGTGCCATTCTACTGGCAGCAGTGATTGAAGTTCTAAACTGATTTGTGGAGGTCTTGGGATGTGGGGAAAGAGCTATTTCCACGTGGCAAGGGGCTAGGAGAGAAAGGAAAGCACTGATGGAGGATGAGATGGTCAAGCCCATTCTTGCAGGAGGGTGAGGGTGGGGCTGGAGGAGAGAAAGATCTGTTGTCCTTCAGGGTGTGAGTAAAAGGAGACAAAGGTGGGGGAGGAAAAGCCAGTCACTTATCTACCTTTTGTTTTCTTGCCTTTCCTCGGATTTGGAACTTAGCGCTCCAAAGATTTCCTTCACCTAACAGCAGTTAACCTCTGATTAAAAGCAGAAATTGGTGAAAATTTAGGAGTTGGGAGGTCATGTTGCAGCTGTCCAGGACACTTTTGGAACACTGTGTGCAATTCTGGTATCCCTGCTATAGGAAAGATGTTGTTAAATTTGAAAGGGTTCGGACAAGATTTAGAAAGATGTTGTCAGGGTTGAAGGGTTTGAGCTGTCGGGAGACGCTGAATAGGCTGGGGCTGTTTTCCCTGGAGCATCAGAGGCTGAGGGATGACATATAGTAGTTTATAAAATCATGAGGGACATGGATAGGGTAAACAGCCAAGGTCTTTTTCCCAGGGTAGGGGAGTCCAAAACCTTAAAGGGCATAGGTTTAAGGTGAACAGGGAAAGATTTAAAAGGGTCCTAAGGGACAACTTTTTCATGCAGAGAGTGATGCATGTATGGAATGAGCTGCCCGGGGAAGTGGTGAAGGCTGGAACAATTACAACATGAAAAAGGCATCTGGATGGGTTTTTGGAAAGGATGGGTTTAAAATGATATAGGTCAAATGCTGGCAAACAGGACTAGATTGGTCTAGGATGTCTGGTCAGCATGGACGGGTTGGACCAAAGGGTCTATTTCTGAGCTGTACAACTCTATGACTTGACACTCAGTGTGTCTAGCAGTGTCTGTGGGGAGAGAGGCAAAGGGGACATTTCAGGTTGTGACCTTTCAATAGAGTAGGTGGGTGAACAGATGTTGATGCATATTCAGGAGGCAGGGTGAGTTTAAATTTACGAAGAGCGAATGTGTAAACATTGGAATGGCAGGTGTGAAGCTAACTGAAGCTTTGATGAGAAAATTCAAAGCAAATTCCATCCCCTCAAAATCACAGGTTTGTTTCAAATGCAGAAGGAGGCCATTATGCCCATTATATCTGTACCAGCTCTCTAAATAAGCAATGCACTTAATGCCATTCCCTCATAACCATGCACTGACTCCATCTATACTTCCCGCTGCCTTGGGTAGGCAACCAACATCATCAATGAGCCCTCCCACCCCCGCTTATAATCTCTTCCAATCTCTTCTGTCAGGCAGAAGGTACAAAACATGAACCAACAGATTCAAGAACCGCTTCTTCCCCACTGTTAGTAGACTTCTGAATCGACCTCTAAATTTTAAATTTAGTGTTGATCTAGCTCTCTGTGCACCTTCTCTGCAGTCGTAACATTGTATTCCTCACTCTGTTCTATCACCCTAACACACACTGTATGGTATGAGCTGCCTGTACTGCACACAGAACAAAACATTTCCCTGTATCTAGATACATGGGCCAATAATAGATCAAATTAAATAACCTATGCACATTAGCTAGCCATTCTAAATATTATAGGATATTAAAAAAAGGAGATGTGTGGAGAGAAGTTGGAGGGGGTGGGATGAAATAAATATATGAACTGCTCCTTTGGAGAGCCAGGATAGACATGATGGGTTGATAGGCCTTCTTCCACATAGAATTGAATTCTATGATTAATCCTGGACCCTGTCATCCAGCAGATCGTACAAGAACATGACCCGTGTGTTCTGTTGCAGGCCTGAATGTACCAAAGGACCAACAACGTTACAAAGGACTGGTGAGCCTGGAGGTGCCTGTGGATGAGGTGCTGAGTGTGGCTGCACAGGAGAAAATGCTGCTGGTCAAACCTAGGCCAGAGAGCAAGAAGGTAATGAGCTCAGTCCAGCAGAAGCAAGAAGGAAGTTTCTCACATCCCCTGGTTGTCCCAAAACTCTTTATTGAACCATAATATAGTGACTGGGTTTCTGCCTGTAGTTGTTTTCAAATCAGATTATTTCCTGGGATGTGGAGGTCACTAGCTAACATTTATTAGGTAAAAACAAGGACTGCAGATGCTGGAAACCAGAGTCTAGATTAGAGTGATGCTGGAAAAGCACGGCAGGTCATGCTTGCCCATCCCCACTTGCCCTTGTAAAGGTGAGCTGTCCTTTTGAACTGCTGCGGTCCATGTAGTGTAGGGACATCCACAGTGCTGAGATTTGAATCAGTTATTATCACGTGTATTCAGTATAAAATATAGTGAAACGTTTATACCGTCACCCTGCATCTGCGCTTTTCTCATTAACTTAAAATAAAATGAAAGATAACTTGAAGAGCGTCCAATTTTTCCTTCTCCACTGCTACAGTCCCACTCTGGGCTTCACCAGCCCATTCCACTCCGCGGCCAGAGTACACTCCAGGGTTTATCAGCCCACACTTTCCATACAGGATCTTTGCTGTCACCTTGAAAATTCTGTCTCCCCGGATACTTATACATCTCTCCACACTAGGCCTCAGTTGAGAGTGCCAAGGCCACACTGTTCATAATGAAGTAAATTGCAGTTACTGTTGTAATGAAGGAACTGTGTCAACCGACTGTGCACAGCAAGCTCCCAGACACACTAATAATGACAAGCTAATCTGATTTAGTGTTGAGGGACACAGAGCTGCCGTCTCCCCCTGCTGTCCTTCTCTGAATGTTGCCTTGGGCTCTTTTTAAGGTCTGGGGAATGTGAGATCACATAGTTTGGACCTCAAAGACAGGACAGAGCAAGGACGTGTTGCTCCAAGATTCTAATGCAACCACACAGCAGATTGCAGAATCTAGAACTGAAAGGAGTTAGGTCCATGTCCAGGGTGGGGGTGGGTTCAGTCATGGCTTCTCAAGAAGAATTGGATCATCAACAGCAGAAAAAAAAATCACAGGACTACAGGACGAAAGGCATTGGAGTTGGACCAGCTGAATTGCTCTTTCAGATGGGCAGATGATGACATCATGGTAATGTCACTGAGCTAAGAATCCAGGGGCCCGGGCTAATGTTATTGAGATATAGATTAGATTACATTACATTACAGTGTGGAAACAGGCCCTTCGGCCCAACAAGTCCACACCGACCCGCCGAAGCGCAACCCACCCATACCCCTACAGGGCCCCTTACCTAACACTACAGGCAATTTAGCATGGCCAATCCACCCTGACCTGCACATCTTTGGAGTGTGGGAGGAAACCGGAGCACCCGGAGGAAACCCACGCAGACACTGGGAGAACGTGCAAACTCTACACAGTCAGTCGCCTGAGGTGGGAATTGAACCCGGGTCTCAGGCGCTGTGAGGCAGCAGTGCTAACCACTATGCCACCGTGCCGCCCACATAGAGGACACCGGTTCAAATCCCACCACGACAATTTAAATTCTGTTTCTAAAATCTGGAATTAAAAGCTATCCTCAGTAACAGTGACCATGATTAGTTGCCACAAAAACCCTTCTGGTGTATTCATGTCCTCTTAGGGGAGAAAAGCTGCCATCCTTACCCAGTCTGGCTTACACACAACTCCAGAATCACAGCACACTTTGAAATAGCAGAGCTAGCCAATCTATTTTCAAGGGCAGTCAGGATTGAGCACCTTGTCCAGTGATGTTGACATTCCATGAAAGATTAAGTTAAAATATTTCCCCTAAAGATCACATGTTCTGGTCAAGCAGTTACCTTCATTGCTCATGACTTTAAGTGTCGGAATTGGGACGTCATGTTGAGGTTGTACAGGACGTTGGTGAGAGCTCTTCTGGAGTACTGTGTCCAGTTCTGGTCACCCTGATAAAGGAAGAATATTATAAAATTCGAAGGAGTTCAGAAAAGATTTAGAGTCATAGTCATAGAGATGTACAGCATGAAAACAGACCTTTCAGTCCAACCCGTCCATGCCGACCAGATATCCCAACCCAATCTAGTCCCACCTGCCAGCACCTGGCCCATATCCCTCCAAACCTTCCTACTCATATATCCATCCAAATGCCTCTTAAATGTTGCAATTGTACCAGCTTCCACCACTTCTTCTGGCCGCTCATTCCATACATGTACCACCCTCTGCGTGAAAAAGTTGACCCTTAGGTCTCTTTTATATCTTTTCCCTCTTACCCTAATCCTATGCCCTCTGGTTCTGGACTCCCTAACCCTGGGGAAAAGACTTTCCTATTTATCCTATCCATGTCCCTCATAATTTTGTAAACCTCTATAAGGTCACTCCTCGCCCTCTGATGCTCCAGGGAAAACAGCCCCAGCCTATTCAGCCTCTCCCTCTTGCTCAAATCCTCCAACCCTGGCAACATCTTTGTAAATCTTTTCTGAACCCTTTCAAGTTTCACAACATCTTTCCGATAGGAAGGAGACCAAAATTGCATGCAGTATTCCAACAGTGGCCTAACCAATGTCCTGTACAGCCGCAAAATGACCTCCCAACTCCTGTACTCAATACTCTGACCAATAAAGGAAAGCATACCAAACGCCTTCTTCACTATCCTATCTACCTGCGACTCCACTTTCAAGAAGCTATGAACCTGAACTCCAAGGTCTCTTTGTTCAGCAACACTCCCTAGGACCTTACCATTAAGTGTATAAGTCCTGTTAAGATTTGCTTTCCCAAAATGCAGCACCTCGCATTTATCTAAATTAAACTCAATCTGCCACTTCTCAGCCCATTGGCCCATCTGATCAAGATCCCATTGCACTCAGAGGTAACCTTCTTCGCTGTCCACTACACCTCCAATTTTGGTGTCATCTGAAAACTTATTAACTATACCTCTTATGCTCACATCCGAATCAATTATACAAATGTCGTGGACCCAGCACTGATCCTTGTGGCACTCCACTGGTCACAGGCCTCCAGTCTGAAAAACAACCCTCCACCACCACCCTCTGTCTTCTACCTTTGAGCCAGTTCTGTATCCAAATGGCTAGTTGTCCCTGTATTCCATGAGATCTAACCTTGCTAATCAGTCTCCCATGGGGAACCTTGTCGAACGCCTTACTGAAGTCCATATAGATCACATTGACTGCTCTGCCCTCATCAATCCTCTTTGTTACTTCATCAAAAAACTCAATCAAGTTTGTGAGACATGATTTCCCATGCACAAAGCCATGTTGACTATCCCTACTCAGTCCTTGTCTTTCCAAATACATGTACATCTGTCCCTCAGGATTCCCTCCAACAACTTGCCACCCACTGAGGTCAGGCTCACCGGTCTTTAGTTCCCTGGCTTGTCTTTACTACCCTTCTTAAACAGTGGCACCACGTTTGCCAACCTCCAGTCTTCCGGCACCTCACCTGTCACTATCGATGATACAAATATCTCAGCAAGGGGCCTAGCAATCACTTCTTTGGCTTCCCACAAAGTTCTCGGGTACACCTGATCAGGTACTGGGGATTTATCCACCTTTACCCGTTTCAAGACATCCAGCACTTCCTCCTCTGTAATTGGACATTTTTCAAGATGTCATCATCTATTTCCCTACAGTCTATATCTTCCATATCCTTGTCCACAGTAAATGCTGATGCAAAATATTCATTTATTATCTCACCCATTTTCTGTGGCTCCACGCAAAGGCCGCCTTACTGATCTTTGAGGGGCCCTATTCTCTCCCTAGTTACCCTTATGTCCTTAATATATTTGTAAAATCCCTTTGTATTTACCTTAATTGTATTTGCCAAAGCTATCTCATGTCCCCGTTTTGCCCTCCTGATTTCCCTCTTAAGTATACTCCTACTTCCTTTATACTCTTCTAAGGATTCACTCGATCTATCCTGTCTATACCTGACATATGCTTCCTTCTTTTTCTTAACCATTATTCAATTTCTTTAGTCATCCAGCATTCCCTATACCTACCAGCCTTCCCTTTCACCCTGACAGGAATATACTTTCTCTGGATTCTTGTTATCTAATTTCTGAAGGCTTCCCATTTTCCAGCCGTCCCTTTACCTGCGAACATCTGCCTCCAATCAGCTTTCGAAAGTTCTTGCCTAATACCGTTAAAATTGACCTTTCTCCAGTTTAGAACTTCAACTTTTAGATCTGACCTATCCTTTTCCATCACTATTTTAAAAGGAATAGAATTATGGTCGCTGGCCCCAAAGTGCTCCCCCACTTACCAAGATGCTACTGGGATTGGCGGGTTTGGGATATAAAAATAGATTGGAAAGCAAGCGAGGGAACTGCAGAGGTGTTAATATATCTTTCCTGTTGCAGCAGGTCACTGAGATGGAAGCCCCTGATCTCATGATGTTCTATGATCCACTGGAGCTGTTAACTGAGACCCCTTACCTCTCTGTGGACGGCCTGCCTGACTTGAAGGTGCAGCCACAGCCAAAACCTGCTGCTTCATCCTTTGACCTTTTTCGCAAGCTAAAACAGTGGGAGTCCTAGCTACAGCAAGATTACAGGTTGGAAAGCTGTGGGAATGTATACTCAGTGTAAAAAGTGTACATATATATAATTTATATCAGTCCTTTCAGCTGTATAATGTCGTTCCCAATTATGTTGATGAAAACCGGTGGATTTTGGAACATTTCAAGACAGGACACTTTGAAATTGGGCAAAGTATTTTAACATTGAAATATGAATGTGTGGTGCCAGAATAAGGTTTTTCTCACTTTATGCTGCTGGTGACAGTATTCCGAAACTCCCTCTAGCAATTAACATTTCTTCAGTAACTAATACCGTGAAGCACCATATTCAGTTTCAGAGTTACCCATCAATGCAATGAACAAACCTCCAAACTTACTGAAATGGGCCAAGCAGGTTCGTAATATACATTACGTCAAGTAGGATTCTGAAGGGCAGATACCAGGGCTCTGCTCCCCTCTTAGACCACAGGGTCCACACTTTTAGGAAAATGGAGAGAAATCCATCAAGTTTCTCTTCTTGCCTTTGGCCTACCTGAAATAGGCCAAAGCCTTCCCTCTGGTCCACATGGAGATGGGCAATAATGGTTCTAGGCTCAGTATCACCTGCTATGGAGGCACTGTTGAAAACCAATTTACGCACACAAGCTGCCACGGACAGCAATGGAGGCAGGTGACCATATAGTCTGATCTTGGTACTGGTTAGTTCAGAAGGAATCTTGACCATGAGAGAATTTCCCTTTTTAACATCCCACTCCAGTGGAAAAATGTGTACTCCTCACGTTGGTGAAGACAGAATTATGCTAGTGCTCAGTTCACGGGCACAGTCATCCCACTCCCTGACAGCTCCAGAAGAGTGTTTCATAGAGTGTTTGCTCTTTTGTGGCTCTTAATCCTCTCCCTGTAAGCAGCATTCAGGAATTTGATCATCACTCACCTTTTATAGTGCACATTGCCAATTTTAAATAATACAAATTTTGTAATTTTGTTTGCATAACAAACTGACAGAAGCGTATTTTTGTATGAATTAAAGATTCTTTTTCTACTTCATCTCCAAAGCTGCCTTCTGTTGGCATAGTCCTCAAAATGTATTCTCGTTTTGAACTGGTCAAAGTGACTTTCGGTGGAATGTTGAGAGCTTTCTTTCATTGAGGTATGAAGAAGTTATTTCTGATTTGAGGCTTTAACTCTGCTTCTCTGTCATCAGATGCTGCCAGACCTGCTGAGTTTCTCCAACACTTTGTTTTTTTTAAACTTTTTTTATGCACTTCATGATACCTTTCAGTGTTTGACACAATTATTTTTGAAGTGTGGTAACTGTCGTTCTGTAGGTAAATGTGGCAGCCAGCAGCTTGAAGCAGAATCAAGATGAATCATTCTTTAAATGCAGGTATGTTTTCTTTTTGTTAATATTGATTGAGGGAGAATTGTGGCCATTGATACCTTTCCTGGCTGCACTATCAATTGGACTTGGTAATGGGGGCCTTGATAAATGAAGATGGGAACAAAGGAATCAATCAATATGTTGATAGTGAGATGAAGCAAGGTGAGAAGAGGGTAATATGGACTGTGGAACTTGTTGGGCTGGATTCCCCTAAGAGCCAAACAAAATATATTGCCTTTTCTTCACAGGGTGGCTCAGTGGTTAGCATTGCTGCCTCACAGCACCGGGGTACCGGGTTCAATTCCACCCTCAGGCTTTGTGGAGTATGCACACTCTTCCCATGTTTACTTGGGTTTCCTCCAGGGCTCGAGTTACCTCCCAAGGACCAAAGCTATGGAGATTAGAGTGGATTGACCATGCTAAATTGCCCGATAGTGTCTAGGGATGTGGAGGTTAGGTGGATTAGCCATGGGAAATGCAGGATTACGGGTATAGGGGAGGGGGATCAGTTTGGGAGGGATGTTGTTCAGAGGGTCAGTGTGTATGGACTGAATGACCTGCTTCCACGCTGTAGCAATTCCGTGATTCAGGGTTGCAGATTCTATATATTAACCACTTATACACCTGATCAAGCATCACATTACAAAGAACATAGAAAAATACAGCGCAGTACAGGCCCTTCGGCCCTCGATGTTGCGCTGACTGAAGCCTACCTAACCTACACTAGCCCAATAACCTCCATATGCTTATCCAATGCCCGCTTGAATGACCATAAAGAGGGAGAGTCCACCACTGATACCGGCAGGGCATTCCATGAACTCAAAGAATGGCTTCTCTGACAATTGAGGCCACATTAAGGGTGATCTTAAGATGACTTCTCCTCCTGAGGAAAGTAGAGGGTTAACAGTTGACAGTATTACACAAATTGTTCCACTTCGTAGCATTAAAATTATTTTTTGTCTCTGAATGTGTCATTTATCTGAATGGGACAAACGTACACCAGGGGTAAGTACACAAATGTAATTTTAGTAAGATCCAAAGATTATTATAGAAATATTCACAGAACAGACTAAATGAGGTCAAATGGGAATACTGACTCCTGAAACTCCTGTTAAATATCTGCTATAACTAAAACTTTCTAGAGATGCTTTTTTATATAAATATTTTATTGAAAACCTTTTTAAATCTTTTACAAAACATCTATATACAAAAAACCCTACCATCAAAACAGAAAAAAGGCAGTACAACAAAGCCATAATGTAGTACTATTGTTAATAAACGACCTACTATTCAACCAGAACAAACATATCACTTAGCTTAAACTAAACTACAAACATATTAAACAAATACTAACTTAAACTAAATTCAAATTACTTAAATTGAATAATATCTCACTACTTTATTCTATTTCACTCATCACATCTCCACTGAGGCTCCCATCCCTGGGAGCACCATCTATCGTAACCATTAAGAGATACTTCTTTTTAATGAAGGTTCTTTCCTCCATGAGTTTGTACTGAAGACTTTTGACTTCAGCTCAACAGAGACTCCTTGGGGGCTTTTGTCTTACAATATATTCACAACTTAAAGTGATGCTTCGACCTTGTGATTCAGTGGCTATTAAAGCTGAGCCCTGTTGATGATCTATTGTCACCTTCACATTGAGTTATAGATACCTGCTTTGTCAAGGTTAGGGAAGAGGGAAAAAGAGAGCTGATACTTTCACATTCAGGGGTTGCTGTTGCATACCTCTTTAATTGCTGGTTATAAGAAATCTCACACGCATGTAGCAGCTTTAAAAACCGAAGGATGCCTTCAAGTCGGTTACATCTAAACATACAAAGTTAATCATTTGGCCCTTGAGGCTGCTCAAGTTATTCACTGAGTTCACGGCCAATCGATTTATGTTTCAAGTTCCAGGTTCTCATCTAACCCAGATGACTTTTAATTCTCTTTCCAAACAGGAATATATCCTTTACAATCTTAAAAACATTCAGTGAGCCCACCTCCGCCACCTTTTGAGGTTCCGAATTGTCTCAAACCCCTGAGAGAAAAGAATTCACATCTCTGTCCAAAACAGGATGGCCCGAAATTAAAATAAACAGGCAGGAGGCTGGAAAGACTCAGCAAGCCAAGCAGCATCAGGAGGTGGACAAGTCAATGTTTTGGGTGTAATCCGTCTTCAGGACCTTCCAGCCTCCTGCCTATTTTGGATTGCAGCATCTGAAGATTTTTTTGAAGATTAGATTCCCTACAGTGTGGAAACAGGCCCTTTGGTCCAACAAGTCCACACTGACCCTCCGAAGGGCAACCCAGCCAGACCCATTCCCCTACATTTACTCCTGACACTTAACATTTAACACTCCTACATTTAACACTACAGGCAATTTAGCATGGCCAATTCACCTAACCTGCACATCTTTGGACTGTGGGAGGAAATCAGAGCATCCAGAGGAAATCCATGCAGACGAGGAGAATGTGCAAACTCCACACAGAACCCGGGTTCGTGGTACTGCGAGGCAGCATCTCTTGCCCTAAATTAAAGCAGCACTGTAAGATAGTTTTGTATTAACAATGTAGCTTCACACCTTTCTGTTGTAAGAAATTTGGGGTCCTTGTAGTGCATAATGCCCCTAAGTCTGTGGCAGGAGGCCCACTTCTCAAGAGGTGTGTAATACCATCTCTGAACAGGGTGATAACCAGTACAAAACATGACATACACAGGAACCCCATTCCAAAACCCATCAACACACAGCAATGTGGTGGGGAGCAAATAACATTGGGCCAAAACATATTGATTCCTGAAACAGTGAAGGTGCATCTTTAAAGGTGACTATTGGGGTGGGGGGAGAAAGCCGTGGACTTTGCCTTTAAAACGCTGGTAATTAAATGTGAGCTTGACTGGATGGCAGCACATATGGGTATCATCGCGCAGGCGCAGTTGGCCTAGGCCGTGGAAGTACCCGCGTGCGCAGTCGGTCGGCGGCGGGGTGGGGGAGTGCTGCGCGTGCGCACTCGGGCTCGGAGGAAAATGGCGCGAAGCGGCGGAGAGGAGTTTTCCGCCGTCGAGTTCGAGGAAACGAAACGGACTTTACAAAGAAACATCAACCAGGTAACCTCCTGGAGAGAGGGAGAGCGGGGTACTGAGGGAAAATAGGCCATCGGAGACCCCCCCCCCCCCCCCCCCCCGAGGGCTGAGGAAAATCACAGGGACAGAAGTTTCATAATGTAACACGGGAGAGACCGAAATAAACCCGGGATAAATACAGGGGGGGGAGGGGGGGGAATACACCCGGGATAAATACAGAGGGGAGGAGGGGGGGATTACACCCGGGATAAATACAGAGGGGAGGAGGGGGGGATTACACCCGGGATAAATACAGGGGGGGGAGGGGGGGGGAATACACCGGGATAAATACAGAGGGGGGAGGGGGGGGAATACACCCGGGATAAATACAGGGGGGGGAGGGGGGGGGAATACACCCGGGATAAATACAGAGGGGGAGGGGGGGGGAATACACCCGGGATAAATACAGGGGGGAGGAGGGGGGATTACACCCGGGATAAATACAGGGGGGGGAGGGGGGATTACACCCGGGATAAATACAGGGGGGGGAGGGGGGGGGAATACACCCGGGATAAATACAGGGGGGGGAGGGGGGGGGAATACACCCGGGATAAATACAGGGGGGAGGAGGGGGGGATTACACCCGGGATAAATACAGGGGGGAGGAGGGGGGGGGAATACACCCGGGATAAATACAGGGGGGGGAGGGGGGGGGGAATACACCCGGGATAAATACAGGGGGGGGAGGGGGGGGGGAATACACCCGGGATAAATACAGGGGGGGGAGGGGGGGGGGAATACACCCGGGATAAATACAGGGGGGGGAGGGGGGGGGGAATACACCCGGGATAAATACAGGGGGGGGAGGGGGGGGGGGAATACACCCGGGATAAATACAGGGGGGGGAGGGGGGGGGGGAATACACCCGGGATAAATACAGGGGGGGGAGGGGGGGGGGAATACACCCGGGATAAATACAGGGGGGGGAGGGGGGGGGGAATACACCCGGGATAAATACAGGGGGGGGAGGGGGGGGGGAATACACCCGGGATAAATACAGGGGGGGGAGGGGGGGGGGAATACACCCGGGATAAATACAGGGGGGGGAGGGGGGGGGGAATACACCCGGGATAAATACAGGGGGGGGAGGGGGGGGGGGAATACACCCGGGATAAATACAGGGGGGGGAGGGGGGGGGGAATACACCCGGGATAAATACAGGGGGGGGAGGGGGGGGGGAATACACCCGGGATAAATACAGGGGGGGGGGGGAAGGGGGGGGGGGAATACACCCGGGATAAATACAGGGGGGGAGGGGGGGGGGAATACACCCGGGATAAATACAGGGGGGGGAGGGGGGGGGGAATACACCCGGGATAAATACAGGGGGGGAGGGGGGGGGGAATACACCCGGGATAAATACAGGGGGGGGAGGGGGGGGGGAATACACCCGGGATAAATACAGGGGGGGGAGGGGGGGGGGAATACACCCGGGATAAATACAGGGGGGGGAGGGGGGGGGGATACACCGGGATAAATACAGGGGGGGAGGGGGGGGGAATACACCCGGGATAAATACAGGGGGGGGAGGGGGGGGGGAATACACCCGGGATAAATACAGGGGGGGGAGGGGGGGGGGGAATACACCCGGGATAAATACAGGGGGGGGAGGGGGGGGGAATACACCCGGGATAAATACAGGGGGGGGAGGGGGGGGGGAATACACCCGGGATAAATACAGGGGGGGGAGGGGGGGGGGAATACACCCGGGATAAATACAGGGGGGGGAGGGGGGGGGGAATACACCCGGGATAAATACAGGGGGGGGAGGGGGGGGGGAATACACCCGGGATAAATACAGGGGGGGGAGGGGGGGGGGAATACACCCGGGATAAATACAGGGGGGGGGAGGGGGGGGGGAATACACCCGGGATAAATACAGGGGGGGGAGGGGGGGGGGAATACACCCGGGATAAATACAGGGGGGGGAGGGGGGGGGGAATACACCGGGATAAATACAGGGGGGGAGGGGGGGGGGAATACACCCGGGATAAATACAGGGGGGGGAGGGGGGGGGGAATACACCCGGATAAATACAGGGGGGGGAGGGGGGGGGGAATACACCCGGGATAAATACAGGGGGGGGAGGGGGGGGGGAATACACCCGGGATAAATACAGGGGGGGGAGGGGGGGGGAATACACCCGGGATAAATACAGGGGGGGAGGGGGGGGGAATACACCCGGGATAAATACAGGGGGGGGAGGGGGGGGGGAATACACCCGGGATAAATACAGGGGGGGAGGGGGGGGGAATACACCCGGGATAAATACAGGGGGGGAGGGGGGGGGAATACACCCGGGATAAATACAGGGGGGGAGGGGGGGGGGAATACACCCGGGATAAATACAGGGGGGGGAGGGGGGGGGAATACACCCGGGATAAATACAGGGGGGGGAGGGGGGGGGGGAATACACCCGGGATAAATACAGGGGGGGGAGGGGGGGGGAATACACCCGGGATAAATACAGGGGGGGGAGGGGGGGGGAATACACCCGGGATAAATACAGGGGGGGGAGGGGGGGGGGAATACACCCGGGATAAATACAGGGGGGGGAGGGGGGGGGAATACACCCGGGATAAATACAGGGGGGGGAGGGGGGGGGGGAATACACCCGGGATAAATACAGGGGGGGGAGGGGGGGGGAATACACCCGGGATAAATACAGGGGGGGGAGGGGGGGGGGAATACACCCGGGATAAATACAGGGGGGGGAGGGGGGGGGGAATACACCCGGGATAAATACAGGGGGGGAGGGGGGGGGGAATACACCCGGGATAAATACAGGGGGGGAGGGGGGGGGGAATACACCCGGGATAAATACAGGGGGGGGAGGGGGGGGGGAATACACCCGGGATAAATACAGGGGGGGGAGGGGGGGGGAATACACCCGGGATAAATACAGGGGGGGAGGGGGGGGGAATACACCCGGGATAAATACAGGGGGGG
The DNA here is from genome assembly GCF_047496795.1 of Chiloscyllium punctatum. Classification (NCBI taxonomy): domain Eukaryota; kingdom Metazoa; phylum Chordata; class Chondrichthyes; order Orectolobiformes; family Hemiscylliidae; genus Chiloscyllium; species Chiloscyllium punctatum. Next base: position 5,468,678 of record NC_092759.1, read on the forward strand.
GAGGGGGGGGGGAATACACCCGGGATAAATACAGGGGGGGGAGGGGGGGGGAATACACCCGGGATAAATACAGGGGGGGGAGGGGGGGGGGAATACACCCGGGATAAATACAGGGGGGGGAGGGGGGGGGAATACACCCGGGATAAATACAGGGGGGGGAGGGGGGGGGGAATACACCCGGGATAAATACAGGGGGGGGAGGGGGGGGGGAATACACCCGGGATAAATACAGGGGGGGAGGGGGGGGGAATACACCCGGGATAAATACAGGGGGGGGAGGGGGGGGGGAATACACCCGGGATAAATACAGGGGGGGGAGGGGGGGGGGAATACACCCGGGATAAATACAGGGGGGGAGGGGGGGGGAATACACCCGGGATAAATACAGGGGGGGGAGGGGGGGGGGAATACACCCGGGATAAATACAGGGGGGGAGGGGGGGGGAATACACCCGGGATAAAATACAGGGGGGGAGGGGGGGGGGAATACACCCGGGATAAATACAGGGGGGGGAGGGGGGGGGGAATACACCCGGGATAAATACAGGGGGGAGGGGGGGGAATACACCCGGGATAAATACAGGGGGGGGGGGAATACACCCGGGATAAATCAGGGGGGGGGGAATACACCCGGGATAAATACAGGGGGGGAGGGGGGAATACACCCGGGATAAATACAGGGGGGGAGGGGGGGGAATACACCCGGGATAAATACAGGGGGGGGAGGGGGGGGAATACACCCGGGATAAATACAGGGGGGGAGGGGGGGGGGAATACACCCGGGATAAATACAGGGGGGGGAGGGGGGGGGAATACACCCGGGATAAATACAGGGGGGGGAGGGGGGGGGGAATACACCCGGGATAAATACAGGGGGGGGAGGGGGGGGGAATACACCCGGGATAAATACAGGGGGGGAGGGGGGGGGGAATACACCCGGGATAAATACAGGGGGGGAGGGGGGGGGGAATACACCCGGGATAAATACAGGGGGGGGAGGGGGGGGGGAATACACCCGGGATAAATACAGGGGGGGGAGGGGGGGGGGAATACACCCGGGATAAATACAGGGGGGGGAGGGGGGGGGGAATACACCCGGGATAAATACAGGGGGGGGAGGGGGGGGGGAATACACCCGGGATAAATACAGGGGGGGGAGGGGGGGGGGAATACACCCGGGATAAATACAGGGGGGGGAGGGGGGGGGGAATACACCCGGGATAAATACAGGGGGGGGAGGGGGGGGGGAATACACCCGGGATAAATACAGGGGGGGGAGGGGGGGGGGAATACACCCGGGATAAATACAGGGGGGGGAGGGGGGGGGGAATACACCCGGGATAAATACAGGGGGGGGAGGGGGGGGGGAATACACCCGGGATAAATACAGGGGGGGAGGGGGGGGGGAATACACCCGGGATAAATACAGGGGGGGGAGGGGGGGGGGAATACACCCGGGATAAATACAGGGGGGGGAGGGGGGGGGGAATACACCCGGGATAAATACAGGGGGGGGAGGGGGGGGGGAATACACCCGGGATAAATACAGGGGGGGGAGGGGGGGGGGAATACACCCGGGATAAATACAGGGGGGGAGGGGGGGGGGAATACACCCGGGATAAATACAGGGGGGGGAGGGGGGGGGAATACACCCGGGATAAATACAGGGGGGGAGGGGGGGGGAATACACCCGGGATAAATACAGGGGGGGGAGGGGGGGGGGAATACACCCGGGATAAATACAGGGGGGGGAGGGGGGGGGAATACACCCGGGATAAATACAGGGGGGGGAGGGGGGGGGGAATACACCCGGGATAAATACAGGGGGGGGAGGGGGGGGGGAATACACCCGGGATAAATACAGGGGGGGGAGGGGGGGGGAATACACCCGGGATAAATACAGGGGGGGGAGGGGGGGGGGAATACACCGGGATAAATACAGGGGGGGGAGGGGGGGGGGGAATACACCCGGGATAAATACAGGGGGGGGAGGGGGGGGGGAATACACCCGGGATAAATACAGGGGGGGAGGGGGGGGGGAATACACCCGGGATAAATACAGGGGGGGGGAGGGGGGGGGGGAATACACCCGGGATAAATACAGGGGGGGGAGGGGGGGGGGAATACACCCGGGATAAATACAGGGGGGGGAGGGGGGGGGGAATACACCCGGGATAAATACAGGGGGGGGAGGGGGGGGGGAATACACCCGGGATAAATACAGGGGGGGGAGGGGGGGGGGAATACACCCGGGATAAATACAGGGGGGGGAGGGGGGGGGGAATACACCCGGGATAAATACAGGGGGGGGAGGGGGGGGGGAATACACCCGGGATAAATACAGGGGGGGGGAGGGGGGGGGGAATACACCCGGGATAAATACAGGGGGGGGAGGGGGGGGGAATACACCCGGGATAAATACAGGGGGGGGAGGGGGGGGGGAATACACCCGGGATAAATACAGGGGGGGAGGGGGGGGGGGAATACACCCGGGATAAATACAGGGGGGGGAGGGGGGGGGGAATACACCCGGGATAAATACAGGGGGGGGAGGGGGGGGGGAATACACCCGGGATAAATACAGGGGGGGGAGGGGGGGGGGAATACACCCGGGATAAATACAGGGGGGGGAGGGGGGGGGGAATACACCCGGGATAAATACAGGGGGGGGAGGGGGGGGGGAATACACCCGGGATAAATACAGGGGGGGGAGGGGGGGGGGAATACACCCGGGATAAATACAGGGGGGGGAGGGGGGGGGGAATACACCCGGGATAAATACAGGGGGGGGAGGGGGGGGGGGAATACACCCGGGATAAATACAGGGGGGGGAGGGGGGGGGGAATACACCCGGGATAAATACAGGGGGGGGAGGGGGGGGGGAATACACCCGGGATAAATACAGGGGGGGGGGAGGGGGGGGGGGGAATACACCCGGGATAAATACAGGGGGGGGAGGGGGGGGGGAATACACCCGGGATAAATACAGGGGGGGGAGGGGGGGGGGGAATACACCCGGGATAAATACAGGGGGGGGAGGGGGGGGGGAATACACCCGGGATAAATACAGGGGGGGGAGGGGGGGGGGAATACACCCGGGATAAATACAGGGGGGGGGAGGGGGGGGGGAATACACCCGGATAAATACAGGGGGGGGAGGGGGGGGGGAATACACCCGGGATAAATACAGGGGGGGGAGGGGGGGGGGGAATACACCCGGGATAAATACAGGGGGGGAGGGGGGGGGGAATACACCCGGGATAAATACAGGGGGGGGAGGGGGGGGGGGAATACACCCGGGATAAATACAGGGGGGGGAGGGGGGGGGGAATACACCCGGGATAAATACAGGGGGGGGAGGGGGGGGGGAATACACCCGGGATAAATACAGGGGGGGGAGGGGGGGGGGAATACACCCGGGATAAATACAGGGGGGGGAGGGGGGGGGGAATACACCCGGGATAAATACAGGGGGGGGAGGGGGGGGGAATACACCCGGATAAATACAGGGGGGGGAGGGGGGGGGGAATACACCCGGGATAAATACAGGGGGGGGAGGGGGGGGGGAATACACCCGGGATAAATACAGGGGGGGGAGGGGGGGGGGAATACACCCGGGATAAATACAGGGGGGGGAGGGGGGGGGGAATACACCCGGGATAAATACAGGGGGGGAGGGGGGGGGAATACACCCGGGATAAATACAGGGGGGGGAGGGGGGGGGGAATACACCCGGGATAAATACAGGGGGGGGAGGGGGGGGGGAATACACCCGGGATAAATACAGGGGGGGGAGGGGGGGGGGAATACACCCGGGATAAATACAGGGGGGGGAGGGGGGGGGGGGAATACACCCGGGATAAATACAGGGGGGGGAGGGGGGGGGGGAATACACCCGGGATAAATACAGGGGGGGGAGGGGGGGGGGAATACACCCGGGATAAATACAGGGGGGGAGGGGGGGGGGGAATACACCCGGGATAAATACAGGGGGGGAGGGGGGGGGGAATACACCCGGGATAAATACAGGGGGGGGAGGGGGGGGGGAATACACCCGGGATAAATACAGGGGGGGGAGGGGGGGGGAATACACCCGGGATAAATACAGGGGGGGGAGGGGGGGGGAATACACCCGGGATAAATACAGGGGGGGGAGGGGGGGGGGAATACACCCGGGATAAATACAGGGGGGGGAGGGGGGGGGGAATACACCCGGGATAAATACAGGGGGGGGAGGGGGGGGGGAATACACCCGGGATAAATACAGGGGGGGGGAGGGGGGGGGGAATACACCCGGGATAAATACAGGGGGGGGAGGGGGGGGGGAATACACCCGGGATAAATACAGGGGGGGGAGGGGGGGGGGGAATACACCCGGGATAAATACAGGGGGGGGAGGGGGGGGGGGAATACACCCGGGATAAATACAGGGGGGGGAGGGGGGGGGGAATACACCCGGGATAAATACAGGGGGGGGAGGGGGGGGGGAATACACCCGGGATAAATACAGGGGGGGGAGGGGGGGGGGAATACACCCGGGATAAATACAGGGGGGGGAGGGGGGGGGGAATACACCCGGGATAAATACAGGGGGGGAGGGGGGGGGGAATACACCCGGGATAAATACAGGGGGGGGAGGGGGGGGGGAATACACCCGGGATAAATACAGGGGGGGAGGGGGGGGGGAATACACCCGGGATAAATACAGGGGGGGGAGGGGGGGGGGAATACACCCGGGATAAATACAGGGGGGGGAGGGGGGGGGGAATACACCCGGGATAAATACAGGGGGGGGAGGGGGGGGGGAATACACCCGGGATAAATACAGGGGGGGGAGGGGGGGGGGAATACACCCGGGATAAATACAGGGGGGGGAGGGGGGGGGGAATACACCCGGGATAAATACAGGGGGGGGAGGGGGGGGGGAATACACCCGGGATAAATACAGGGGGGGGAGGGGGGGGGGAATACACCCGGGATAAATACAGGGGGGGGAGGGGGGGGGGAATACACCCGGGATAAATACAGGGGGGGGGAGGGGGGGGGGAATACACCCGGGATAAATACAGGGGGGGGAGGGGGGGGGGAATACACCCGGGATAAATACAGGGGGGGGAGGGGGGGGGGAATACACCCGGGATAAATACAGGGGGGGAGGGGGGGGGGAATACACCCGGGATAAATACAGGGGGGGGAGGGGGGGGGGAATACACCCGGGATAAATACAGGGGGGGGAGGGGGGGGGGGAATACACCCGGGATAAATACAGGGGGGGGAGGGGGGGGGGGAATACACCCGGGATAAATACAGGGGGGGGAGGGGGGGGGGAATACACCCGGGATAAATACAGGGGGGGGAGGGGGGGGGGAATACACCCGGGATAAATACAGGGGGGGGAGGGGGGGGGGGAATACACCCGGGATAAATACAGGGGGGGGAGGGGGGGGGGAATACACCCGGGATAAATACAGGGGGGGGAGGGGGGGGGGAATACACCCGGGATAAATACAGGGGGGGGAGGGGGGGGGGAATACACCCGGGATAAATACAGGGGGGGGAGGGGGGGGGGAATACACCCGGGATAAATACAGGGGGGGGGGAAGGGGGGAGGGGGGGGGAATACACCCGGGATAAATACAGGGGGGGGAGGGGGGGGGGAATACACCCGGGATAAATACAGGGGGGGGAGGGGGGGGGGAATACACCCGGGATAAATACAGGGGGGGGGAGGGGGGGGGGGAATACACCCGGGATAAATACAGGGGGGGGAGGGGGGGGGGAATACACCCGGGATAAATACAGGGGGGGGAGGGGGGGGGGAATACACCCGGGATAAATACAGGGGGGGGAGGGGGGGGGGAATACACCCGGGATAAATACAGGGGGGGGAGGGGGGGGGGAGAATACACCCGGGATAAATACAGGGGGGGGAGGGGGGGGGGGAATACACCCGGGATAAATACAGGGGGGGGAGGGGGGGGGGAATACACCCGGGATAAATACAGGGGGGGGAGGGGGGGGGAATACACCCGGGATAAATACAGGGGGGGAGGGGGGGGGGAATACACCCGGGATAAATACAGGGGGGGGAGGGGGGGGGGAATACACCCGGGATAAATACAGGGGGGGAGGGGGGGGGGAATACACCCGGGATAAATACAGGGGGGGGAGGGGGGGGAATACACCCGGGATAAATACAGGGGGGGGAGGGGGGGGAATACACCCGGGATAAATACAGGGGGGGGAGGGGGGGGGAATACACCCGGGATAAATACAGGGGGGGGAGGGGGGGGAATACACCCGGGATAAATACAGGGGGGGGGGAATACACCCGGGATAAATACAGGGGGGGTGAATACACCCGGGATAAATACAGGGGGGGGGAATACACCCGGATAAATACAGGGGGGGGAATACACCCGGGATAAATACAGGGGGGGGAATACACCCGGGATAAATACAGGGGGGGGAATACACCCGGGATAAATACAGGGGTGGGGGAATACACCCGGGATAAATACAGGGGGGGGGAATACACCGGGATAAATACAGGGGGGGGAATACACCCGGGATAAATACAGGGGGGGGGGGAATACACCCGGGATAAATACAGGGGGGGGGAATACACCCGGGATAAATACAGGGGGGGGAATACCCCGGATAATACAGGGGGGGAATACACCCGGGATAAATACAGGGGGGGGAATACACCCGGGATAAATACAGGGGGGGGAATACACCCGGGATAAATACAGGGGGGGGGGAATACACCCGGGATAAATACAGGGGGGGGGGAATACACCCGGGATAAATACAGGGGGGGGGGAATACACCCGGGATAAATACAGGGGGGGGGAATACACCCGGGATAAATACAGGGGGGGGAATACACCCGGGATAAATACAGGGGGGGGAATACACCCGGGATAAATACAGGGGGGGGAATACACCCGGGATAAATACAGGGGGGGGAATACACCCGGGATAAATACAGGGGGGGAATACACCCGGGATAAATACAGGGGGGGGAATACACCCGGGATAAATACAGGGGGGGGGGAATACACCCGGGATAAATACAGGGGGGGGAATACACCCGGGATAAATACAGGGGGGGGGAATACACCCGGGATAAATACAGGGGGGGGAATACACCCGGGATAAATACAGGGGGGGGGAATACACCCGGGATAAATACAGGGGGGGGGAATACACCGGGATAAATACAGGGGGGGGGAATACACCCGGGATAAATACAGGGGGGGGGAATACACCCGGGATAAATACAGGGGGGGGGAATACACCCGGGATAAATACAGGGGGGGGGAATACACCCGGGATAAATACAGTGGGGGGGAATACACCCGGGATAAATACAGGGGGGGGGAATACACCCGGGATAAATACAGGGGGGGGGAATACACCCGGGATAAATACAGGGGGGGGGGGAATACACCCGGGATAAATACAGGGGGGGGAATACACCCGGGATAAATACAGGGGGGGGGAATACACCCGGGATAAATACAGGGGGGGGGGAATACACCCGGGATAAATACAGGGGGGGGAATACACCCGGGATAAATACAGGGGGGGGAATACACCCGGGATAAATACAGGGGGGGGAATACACCCGGGATAAATACAGGGGGGGGAATACACCCGGGATAAATACAGGGGGGGGAATACACCCGGGATAAATACAGGGGGGGGAATACACCCGGGATAAATACAGGGGGGGGGAATACACCCGGGATAAATACAGGGGGGGGAATACACCCGGGATAAATACAGGGGGGGGAATACACCCGGGATAAATACAGGGGGGGGAATACACCCGGGATAAATACAGGGGGGGGAATACACCCGGGATAAATACAGGGGGGGAATACACCCGGGATAAATACAGGGGGGGGAATACACCCGGGATAAATACAGGGGGGGGAATACACCCGGGATAAATACAGGGGGGGGAATACACCCGGGATAAATACAGGGGGGGGAATACACCCGGGATAAATACAGGGGGGGGAATACACCCGGGATAAATACAGGGGGGGGAATACACCCGGGATAAATACAGGGGGGGGAATACACCCGGGATAAATACAGGGGGGGGAATACACCCGGGATAAATACAGGGGGGGGAATACACCCGGGATAAATACAGGGGGGGGAATACACCCGGGATAAATACAGGGGGGGGAATACACCCGGGATAAATACAGGGGGGGGAATACACCCGGGATAAATACAGGGGGGGGGAATACACCCGGGATAAATACAGGGGGGGGAATACACCCGGGATAAATACAGGGGGGGGAATACACCCGGGATAAATACAGGGGGGGGAATACACCCGGGATAAATACAGGGGGGGGGGAATACACCCGGGATAAATACAGGGGGGGGGAATACACCCGGGATAAATACAGGGGGGGGGAATACACCCGGGATAAATACAGGGGGGGGGGGGGAATACACCCGGGATAAATACAGGGGGGGGGGGGAATACACCCGGGATAAATACAGGGGGGGGGAATACACCCGGGATAAAGACAGGGGGGGGGAATACACCCGGGATAAATACAGGGGGGGGAATACACCGGGATAAATACAGGGGGGGGGAATACACCCGGGATAAATACAGGGGGGGGGGGGGAATACACCCGGGATAAATACAGGGGGGGGGGGGAATACACCCGGGATAAATACAGGGGGGGGGGGGGGAATACACCCGGGATAAATACAGGGGGGGGATCGAGGGGGGGGAATACACCCGGGATAAATACAGGGGGGGGAGGGGGGGGGAATACACCCGGGATAAATACAGGGGGGGGACCGGAGGGGGGGGAATACACCCGGGATAAATACAGGGGGGGGGGGGGGGAATACACCCGGGATAAATACAGGGGGGGGAGGGAGGGGGGAATACACCCGGGATAAATACAGGGGGGGAGGAGGGGGGGGAATACACCCGGGATAAATACAGGGGGGTCGGAGGGGGGGGAATACACCCGGGATAAATACAGGGGGGGGAATACACCCGGATAATACAGGGGGGGGAATACACCCGGGATAAATACAGGGGGGGAGGGGGGGGGAATACACCCGGGATAAATACAGGGGGGGGACGGAGGGGGGGAATACACCCGGGATAAATACAGGGGGGGGGAGCGGGAGGGGGGAATACACCCGGGATAAATACAGGGGGGGGAGGGGGGGGGGGAATACACCCGGGATAAATACAGGGGGGGAGGGGGGGGGGAATACACCCGGGATAAATACAGGGGGGGGGGGGGGGGAATACACCCGGGATAAATACAGGGGGGGGAGGGGGGGGGGAATACACCCGGGATAAATACAGGGGGGGGAGGGGGGGGGGAATACACCCGGGATAAATACAGGGGGGGGAGGGGGGGGGGAATACACCCGGGATAAATACAGGGGGGGGAGGGGGGGGGGAATACACCCGGGATAAATACAGGGGGGGGAGGGGGGGGGGAATACACCCGGGATAAATACAGGGGGGGGGAGGGAGGGGGGGAATACACCCGGGATAAATACAGGGGGGGGACGGGAGGGGGGGAATACACCCGGGATAAATACAGGGGGGGGAGGGGGGGGGGAATACACCCGGGGATAAATACAGGGGGGGGAGGGGGGGGGAATACACCCGGGATAAATACAGGGGGGGGAGGGGGGGGGAATACACCCGGGATAAATACAGGGGGGGGAGGGGGGGGGGAATACACCCGGGATAAATACAGGGGGGGGAGGGGGGGGGAATACACCCGGATAAATACAGGGGGGGGAGGGGGGGGGGAATACACCCGGGATAAATACAGGGGGGGGAGGGGGGGGGGAATACACCCCGGGATAAATACAGGGGGGTCGGGAGGGGGGGGGGGAATACACCCGGGATAAATACAGGGGGGGGAGGGGGGGGGGAATACACCCGGGATAAATACAGGGGGGGGAGGGGGG